>NC_134358.1:350137979-350210479 GCF_048569485.1 Anomaloglossus baeobatrachus
GACCGATTGTGTCCATCTGGTCAGCAATCCGGATGCCTTTAATCAGCCTATCAGAAGGTATCTTAATTGGTAAAACTTCAATGGCTATGGCGACAAGGGTCCTGGACATCCCTGGTGGGTCCCCCTTTCCAGTAAGAAAGGTTCAGATGCAATCTTGTTAATCACCATTCTGGCCTTGTGGGTGCCAGATATAGCATTCAGATCTAGGCACAGAATCTGGGACCAAATACGAAGTTCTGAAGACTGGCCATCAGAAAGTTCCACTTCAGGGAATCTAACGCCTTGGCCGCATCCAGCAAGGCCAAGGCCCATTCGTTGTCCATCACATTAGTACTGTATTGGACAACAGAATGAACCCTTCTAATATTGATATTCTTTGGCATAAAGCCCGTTTGATCTGGGTTAATAATATCTAAAATTTCTGAATTCATTCTAGATGTCAGTATCTTAGTGAAAATTTTGGGATAGGATCTTGGAGATTGGCCAAGAGTTAAAGGGTTAGTCCCTTGTCTGGACAGGCACTAGTGGTGGACTCCATGGAAACCAGATGCACAATATAAAAAAAATGATGAAAGCTCTCATTGCAGGAGAGTGACAACAGAAATATATATTTTATTGCAAACTTTATTTTCGTGCAGTCTAACTAAAGCCTTTTTTATTAACTTAAACATACTACTCCTGTTTAAGGTAAGCTGTACAAAAGAAAATATTTAATCTGTAGAATTTCCTAGTTTGCAATATCTGCTCATTTCTCTGCGGCTGAATAAATTTGTAATTCTAATTCTGTGGTATTTTGTATTGCTAGGTCTCCCATTACTTGTACAAAGAACGATTGCCCGAACAATAGTTTTGCAAGAGAGCATTGGCAAAGGTCGCTTTGGAGAAGTGTGGCGTGGAAAATGGAGAGGAGAAGAAGTTGCAGTGAAAATTTTTTCCTCGAGAGAAGAGCGCTCATGGTTCCGCGAGGCAGAAATCTACCAAACTGTGATGCTACGTCATGAAAATATTCTCGGCTTTATTGCTGCAGACAACAAAGGTCTTTAAACTTTGATTTATATAATATAAAATTATAAGATACAGCTGACAGGCAAACAAGTGTTAATTAAGCCGACCGCTATTGCTCTACATGTGTCATCATAGGTAATGCATTTATTCAAACTGACAAGTCAAAGATTATCCTCCTGAACCAAAAAAAAAATAAAATCTATAAGGGTATGTTCACACACTGCATCTTTTTTTTGAGTGCATCTTGACTGCATTTTTTTTTTGTGGTTTCAGAAAATGCATCTTGTGGCCCAAAAAAAGCATGACTTTTTGCTGTGTTTTTGTTAATGTGTTTTTTAAAGGAGAAACAAAATTTGATAGGATAGCTAGAATTGATAGGATAGCTAGAATTGATAGGATAGCTAGAATTGATAGGATAGCTAGAATTGATAGGATAGCTAGAATTGATAGGATAGCTAGAATTGATAGGATAGCTAGAATTGATAGCTTGGATGCATGGATATAACAGAATAGCTTGATATAGTGATAGCTAGCCTGGCCAGCTGTTGTCATTTTTTTTTAGCAAAAAAAATAAATTGAAATCGGGTTCCCCCCCATTTTTCATATCCAGCACAGGAACAGCAGCAGCTGCAGGATGCAACCCTCAGCTGTATGCTGTACCTTGGCTTGTTATGCAAAATAGAGGGGATCCCACATTTTTGTTTTTTAACTATTTGATTTATTTAAAAAAAAGAAACGTAGGGTCCCCCGATTTTTTTTCTTTTTTTTTTTTTTCTTTTCTTTAACCAGCCAAGGTACAGCAGGAAACTGGGGACTAATATTAGTAGGGTGGGAAGGGCCATTGTTATTTGGCAATTTCCAGCCTAACAATAGCAGCTCCAAAAGTGGCGAATCCATAAGATGAAGGAATAATGCGTTATTTCAAATAAAAGACAAAAAAGCACCATCTTTCACCACTTAACTCCCCGAACACCCTTCCAGGTCCCACGTAATCCACACTAGGTCCCACAACATTTCTAGTACTGCTACATATCTGCAGCTCACAGCGAGCACCATAGAACAAGACTGCCCGGTGTGAGCTCCACACAGCAACTGAAGTGAGCCATGCGATAAGCGGTGACGTCGCTCAGGTTACCCGCGGCCACAGCTGGAGTTCTCCACCTGTGACCACAAATCAGGCCACGACTGAAGTGAGCCATGCGATCAGCAGGAAGTCACTCAGGTAATTTGCTGTCACAGGTTGAGGCCGTGGCCATGCTGAGGCCGTGTCTAACCTGAGTGACGTCACCATTGAGCACGCGGCTCACTTCAATTGCGGCCTGAACTTCAGAGCGGGCAGTCCTGTTTTGTGGCGTTCGCTGTGAGCTTCAGATATGTAGCAATGATGGAAGTGTTGTGGGACCTTGTGTGGATTATGTCGGACCTGGAGGGTTGTGTTAAAGTGGTGAGAGGGTGGCTTTTTTGTCTTCCATTTCAAATAAAGCATTGGTTGGATGTTTGTGTTAATTTCATTTCACTTATAGATTAGTGATGGGGGGTGTCTCGGGTAGATGCCTTCCATTACTAATCTAGGACTTAGTGGCAGCTGGGGGCTGTTATTAACTCCTTATTACCCCAATTGCCACTGCACCAGGGCAATGCGGGAAGAGCCAGGTAAAGTGCTGAGACTGTCGCATCTAATGGATGCGGCAATTCCAGGCAGCTGCTGGCTGATATTTTTAGGCTGGGGTGCCAAATAACAATGATCCCCCAGCTATTGGGCTTCATCTGTGCTGGTCTCAAAATTTTGGGGATCCCTACGCCATTTTTTAAAAATGTATTTTACTGTACAATATAGACCCGCCCACCAGCATCAGTGATTGGTTGCACACTGTCACTCAGGGTGTGGGCTCGTCTGACTGCAACCAGTCACAGCCACCGGTGGGCGGGGGAAGGAGTGACTATTCAATGAAGGTAATGAGCAGCCCGGGAAGTAAATGACCAGCTGCGGGAGCATTGTGACAGCCGCGCCGGTGATTCGTTAATTATGAAGCTCTTGCTCTTGCCCCTTTGCGCCACATTCTGGTCCCCATTGAGTTTATGGGAACTGGCATCTAGCCAGATAGCGAGGGTTAACCCCCTACCGACCTAAAGTCAGCGGAGGATTGATCTTCCAGTCCTCAAACGCATGGACAAGACGCAAAAACGCAACCAAGATGCAGCCAAAAAAGATGTAATGTGTAGACAGCAAAATAGAAATCTTATAAACTTTGCTGGGAGAAGGAAATGCATGCATTTAGATTTGTGACTTCAAATATGCACCAAAAATGCAGTAAAAGATGGAGTGTGTGAACATAGCCTAATAGTTTGGTGTATATATGTGTGTGCATAGATGGAGAGATTAAAAAATGAGCAGCACTGAAAAACGTACTTATTGTGGGTGCAAAGCTTGCACGGTAAGGCTATTATCCCATTTCCGTTGTTTTGCTTCCCTCGCAATCTGTCGCCTTAAGGAATTACGGTATCCTGTCAAATATTTTGCAGGAATTTGTTTTTCCCCATAGACTTCTATTAACCACCTGATGAAGCAGGAACAGCGAAATGCACATAGGGGATCTGACTGAATGACCATAACCTAATATTATAGCCAAATGGGTAATTATTGAGTTCTAACTGATGTGATGGTAACTTTTCGGCATTTATTTATCACATGTAGGTGTCTCGTTCACCTGTGCAATTGATAAGATTTACTGCTTTCACGGAAAAATTTGCACTTCCTTTGTGATGCACTTTAGGCTGTGTGCACACGTTGCGTTTTTTACCGCGGAAACGCTGCGTTTAGAACCGCAGCGTTTCAGTGGCAAATTGCATGCTTTCAGCTTTCCCAGCAAAGTGTATGAGAGAGCCGAAAAATCAGTGCACAAGCTGCGTTTCTAAACGCAGCGTTTTGGATGCCAAAAATCGGTGCGGAAAGAAAAGCAGCATGTCACTTCTTTTGTGCGGTGTGGCTGCGTTCTCTCCCCCATTGAATCAATGATGTGGGGTCAGAACGCAGCTACACCGCAGTGAGCTGCTTTTTTGTTGCAGTCCGCGGGCTTTGTCGGCACGCCAGAACGCAGGCATTTACCTGGAAGTGAGGTCAAGAGGTTTCCTGTTGACCTCACTTCCTGGCAAAGTCCAGGAAAGCCCCCGGTGTCTCCAAAGTGCCCGCCCCAACCCCCGACCCCCCTCCCGAAAATCCAACATGGCCGCGCGCACAGTAGCGCACCGGCCGCAACCTACTCCTATGATTTCTGTCGCATGTGCAATAACACATGCGACAGAAAAATGCCCCCCAGGCCCTGCCCGGTCACCCCCTATTCCCCCGCTATTCCCCCTTACCTGTCCGGTCGCAGCGCTGATCCCCCGCGGCCCCCTCCTCCTTCACAGCAGACGCCGGCCGGTCACATGTGCAGAGCAGCTGACAGCCATCACTGTGTTCAGTGTGACCTGTGCTGGCTGCTCGGCACTCTGCAGCTGTGACCCTGGGAGAGTGGGTGCAGATTTTTGGCACCCACTCTCCTCAAATGGAGGGTCTGCCCTCCTAGAAAATGGGGGATACGTTCCCTTAACGTGCCCCCATATTCTAGAAGGTCCAGAGGCGACGTGGGACGTCCATATGGATTTCTGCGGACCCATTTTTTTCAAATTTTTTGATTAAATTGGAGAACAAGGGAATGATTTGGGGAGTGTTTTTTCTAATAAAACTTTTTGTCATTTTTTTTTCTGCTTTTGTTTACTGTCAATTAGTTATGTCGGGTATCTGATAGACGCCGTGACATCACTAATTGCTGGGCTTGATGCCAGGTGACATTACACATCTGGTATCAACCCCATTTATTACCCCGTTTGCCAACGCACCAGGGCGCGGGATGAGTTGGGGCGAAGCGCCAGGATTGGCGCATCTAATGGATGCGCCACTTCTGGGGCGGCTGCGGCCTGCTATTTTTAGGCTGGGAAGAGTCCAATAACCATGGCTCTTCCCACCCTGAGAATACCAGACCCCAGCTGTCAGCTTCACCTTGGCTGGTGATCTAATTTGGGGGGACCCCACATTATTTTTTTTTTAATTCTTTATTTATAAATAAAAAAAAAAAGCCTGGGGAGCCCTCCAAATTGATCACCAGCCAAGATGAAGCTGCCAGCTGTGGTTTGCAGGCTACAGCTGTCTGCTTTACCCTGACTGGCTATCAAAAATAGGGGGGACCCCACGCCATTTTTTTCATTGTTTTTTTTTTTTTTAATTGGATAAATACTAAGCTAGGCACCCTTTAGTGCCACATGAATGGTACTAAAGGTGCCAGCTTAGAATATGCAGGCGGGGGTGGGACGTTATATATATTTGACATCCATTCATCCATTGACGCTTTTTAGGTTGTGTGCCCACAATCGGGGTTTGCAGCGTTATGGGCGCTGAGTGTTTTCCCTGCATCCATAACGCTGCGTTGTGCAGTAGAAGAACAGTGGAAGGATTTTTGGAGATCCCATGCCCACTGTGCTTCTTTTCTGGGCAGCATAAACTGACCGGTGGCGCAGCGTCCCGAGCCTCAGCATGTCAATTTATGCTGCGGAGATGAGAGTGTTCTCTGCAGGTAGCATACAGCTAAAGTCCACAGCATCCTGAACCCAAATCGTGGGCATGGGCAGCTGCGTTCTCCCGTGGACAACACTCACATCTCTGCAGGAAGGCTGACACTGTGTACTAGACGCCGTGTCGCTGGATCATGGCCACATAGCCTTAGGCCTCTTTCACACGTCAGTGATTCTGGTACGTTTGTGCTTTTTTTTTAAACGTACCAGGATCACTGACATACGCAGACCCATTATAATGAATGGGTCTGCTCACACGTCAGTATCTTTTCACTGCACGTGTCTCCGTGCGGCGTACCCGCGTGTGCGTGATTGCCGCACGGAGACATGTCCATTTTTTTCTGGCATCACTGATGTTCCACGGACCACGCAGTGGTGTGGTCCGTGAAACACGTGCCAGATAAAAACGTGCTTTTAAAATAAAAATCATTTTAACTCACCCGGCGTCCAGCGATGTCCTCTGCAGCCCGTTCTCCCTGCTGCTTCTGAGCCGGCTCATTATTGTCGCGCATATTCATGATGTGCGACACAGCCGACCCGGAAGCAGCTGCTGCGGGGGTCAGCGCCAGCCGGATGCTGCACCGCGGGATCGATCAGCACCATGGAGAGCGGGAGCGGGCGCAGGTGAGATGATTACTGAGTGCAATCACGGGCCACGGAGAACGAAGCCCGGATTGCACTTAGATTCACGGCACACGGAGGGACATGTGCGTATTTTACACGCCAGTGAAAAATGTCAGTGTTTTTCACTGACCTGTGAAACGGGCCTAAAAGTGAGAATATTGTTGCTACAGCAACATTTTGGGAGAAGTAGCTGTGGATTCAAAATGCTTAATATACTCCTGAATAAAATCCTTGAGGGGTGCAGATTCCAAAATGGGGTCACTTGTGGGGGTTTTCTGACGTATAGGTACCCAAGGGGCTCTGCTAATATGACATGGTGCGCGAAGTTTATTTCAACTTTTCCAAAATTCAAATGGTGCTCCTTCCATTCCAAGCCCTCCCATTTATCCAAACAGAATGTGGAGAAGGAAATGACATCACAGGTTTTTTTTTCCAAAGGTCTGTGTTCAACCAACTTTATTAACACTGACAAGTCTTAAAAAACGCACCTAAAAAACCGCATGAAAACCGCATGAAAAACGCATGAAAAACGCATGCGTTTTCGATGCCTTTTTCTCAAAAAGCATTGTTTACAATTCTCCCCTCTGCCAGAGGGTGCGTTTTTTTCCGCACTGAAAAAAAAGCAACGTGTGCACATAGCCTTACTTAGTATTCAGTGCAAGGTTATACAATTAGTAGCAGCTTGATTATGTAAATAATAAACTAGCAGAGGGTTAGTGCAATATTCGTGCACAGATTGATGGGACATTTATATGAACTGCTGTTATATTTAACGAAGTCGCACCTTTAAGTCGTTCATTACTGCTGTAGCGGCCGAATTTGCATTTTCTTTGTGATGTAATTTACTTAGTCAAGCTGTAACTAATTGTATTACTTTGCGCAAAATACTATGTAAATGACAAACCAGTAGAGGGTCAGTGCAATATTTAGGGACAGATTGATGGGACATTTATATGAACTGCTGTTTTACTTTAGTCGCACCTCCCTGCATGCACTTTACTAGTTAAAGGGGTTATCCGGCTTATTTTGACTTTTTTTTTTTATTATTACCCTATTGGGCTACATTGGGGCAGGTAAGTAGATAGTGACCACTTACCTGCCCTGCTGTCAGCCCCTTTACCCCGGCTCAGAACGGTCATGTGACCGCTCCTACCGCAATTTTGCTGCTTCCGGTCATTTCATGTCAACATGGGCAGGACCATGTTGACATGCAAATCTGGGAACAGCATGTTGCCTCCCTGCTGGGCGGGTGCAGTGCGTGGAGTCACCGCCCCCCCCTTCCCTGCACCCTCACATTCCCCCGTACCTCGTACTCTCCCCGCCCACGGTGTCACCGCCAGCACCGGGCGCCCTGCTCAGGAGAGCAGCAGTGCCCGTGCAGTCTGTGTCTTGCTCCAGCCCCGCGGCTGCTCGCATTGCAGGCTCAGCAGCTTCTCACCCTGCAGCGCAGGCAGCCGCGGGGATGACTATCTCTGCTTTCAGGATGTTAGATGAGATCATTATCATTATCTGCTGTGACGATCTTCCCTTCACTCCTGTCAGCGCTGTCATTGCCTTCTATGACTGCCGCGTTCTCACGTCACTAGCGGTGACCTCACGGGCGATACTGCTGAGAACGCGGCGGGCTTAGACGGCAGTGACAGCGCTGACAGGAGTGAAGGGAAGATCGTCACAGCAGGTAATGATTTTGGCAGCAGCGCTTGTCATCCCCTGCAGTGACCTAGGCTATTGATGTTAGCTCAGGTCACTGCATTACTATCCCAGCCAATGGGGAACATTCTGTTCTTCATTGACTGGGACGTTGACTATGGTATGGATTGTCGTGGGACCCCCTTATTGGATTACGCCGGACCTGGATTTGTTTTTCTTTTCAATAAATTGGTGAAAGAGGGAATGTTTTGGGGACTGTTTTTTTTTTTTTTTTCAAATAAAACTTTTTTTTTGGTTTATTTTTTTTTTTTATTACTAACTGGGTTTGTGATTTCAGGTATCTGATAGACGCGTGACATCACTAACCCCAGGGCTTGATGCCAGGTGACGTTACACATCTGGTATCAACCCCATATATTACCCCGTTTGCCACCGCACCAGGGCAACGGGATGAGTTGGGGCGAAGCACCAGGATTGGCACATCTAATGGATGCGCCACTTCTGGGGCGGCTGTGGCCTGCTATTTTTAGGCTGGGGAGTGTCCAATAACAGTGGACCTCCCTAGTCTGAGAATACCAGACCACAGGTGTCCACTTTACCTTGGCTGGTGATCCAATTTGGGGGGGACCTCATGTTTTTGTTTTAAATTATTTATTTAATTTAAAATAACAGCGTGGGGTGCCCACTGTTTTGGATTACCAGCCAAGGTGAAGCTGCCAGCTGTGGTTTGCAGACTGCAGCCGTCTGCTTTACCCTAGCTGGCTACAAAAGTATGGGGGAACCCCACGTCGTTTTTTTTATTTTTTGGATAAATACAAGGCTAAGCACCCTTTAGTGCCACATGAAAGTCACTAAAGGGTGCCAGCTTAGAATATGCAGGGGGTACAACATTATATAGGTCTTTCTCATCTATCTATCTATCTATCTATCTATCTATCTACAGTGCTGGCCAAAAGTATTGGCACCCCTGCAATTCTGTCAGATAATACTCAGTTTCTTCTTGAAAATGATTGCAATCACAAATTCTTTGGTATTATTATCTTCATTTATTTTGCTTGCAATGAAAAAACACAAAAGAGAATGAAACAAAAATCAAATCATTGATCATGTCAAACAAAACTCCAAAAATGGGCCAGACAAAAGTATTGGCACTTTTAGCCCTAATACTTGGTTGCACAACCTTTAGCCAAAATAACTGCGAACAACCGCTTCCGGTAACCATCAATGAGTTTCTTACAATGCTCTGCTGGAATTTTAGACCATTCTTCTTTGGCAAACTGCTCCAGGTCCCTGAGATTTGAAGGGTGCCTTCTCCAACCTGCCATTTTGAGATCTCTCCACAGGTGTTCTATGGGATTCAGGTCTGGACTCATTGCTGGCCACTTTAGTAGTCTCCAGTGCTTTCTCTCAAACCATATTCTAGTGCTTTTTGAAGTGTGTTTTGGGTCATTGTCCTGCTGGAAGACCCATGACCTCTGAGGGAGACCCAGCTTTCTCACACTGGGCCCTACATTATGCTGCAAAATTTGTTGGTAGTCTTCAGACTTCATAATGCCATGCACACGGTCAAGCAGTCCAGTGCCAGAGACAGCAAAGCAACCCCAAAACATCAGGGAACCTCCGCCATGTTTGACTCTACGGACCGTGTTCTTTTCTTTGAATGCCTCTTTTTTTTTTTTTCCTGTAAACTCTATGTTGATGGCTTTTCCCAAAAAGCTCTACTTTTGTCTCATCTGACCAGAGAACATTCTTCCAAAATGTTTTAGGCTTTCTCAGGTAAGTTTTGGCAAACTCCAGCCTGGCTTTTTTATGTCTTTGGGTAAGAAGTGGGGTCTTCCTGGGTAGATACCTACCATACAGTCCCTTTTCATTCAGACGCCGACGCATAATACGGGTTCACACTGTTGTACCCTCGGACTGCAGGGCAGCTTGAACTTGTTTGGATGTTAGTGGAGGTTCTTTATCCACCATCCGCACAACCTTGCATTGAAATCTCTCGTCAATTTTTCTTTTCCTTCCACATCTAGGGTGGTTAGCCACAGTGCCATGTGCTTTAAACTTCTTGATGACACTGCGCACCGTAGACACAGGAACTTTCAGGTCTTTAGAGATGGACTTGTAGCCTTGAGATTGCTCATGCTTCCTCACAATGTGGATTTCCAAGTCCTCAGACAGTTCTTTTGTCTTCTTTCTTTTCTCCATGCTCAATGTGGAACACACAAGGACACACGACAGAGGTTGAGTCAACTTTAATCCATGTCAACTGGCTGCAAGTGTGATTTAGTTATTGTCAACACCTGTTAGGTGCCACAGGTAAGTTACAGGTGCTGTTAATTACACAAATTAGAGAAGCATCACATGATTTTTCAAACAGTGCCAATACTTTTGTCCACCCCCTTTTTTATGTTTGTTGTGGAATTATATACAATTTGCTTTGACAATTTTTTTTTTTTCATTGAAGAGAAATTAAATGAAGATAATAATACCAAAGAATTTGTGATTGCAATCATTTTCAGGAAGAAACTGAGTATTCTCTGACAGAATTGCAGGGGTGCCAATACTTTTGGCCAGCACTGTATCTATGAGTTTACAATATGCAAATCTGGAAAATTTTGTGGATAGCGATGGATTGTGACTGATGGCCTTGTGTTGCATCCGCGGCGTGACGGATCAGTCGTTTACTGACTGACCGTCAGTTGGGAGCAACACTGCTTGTAACGTTTTTTGGAGCGCCAAAAAGACGGACTCCACAGGTGTCTGTCGCCATTTGTCACAAGCTATAATGTATGTCTATGGTGCTGGATTCTGTCATGCTCTACTGAGCATGCCCATCATGTCTGGCACTCCCATTGGGCTGTCCCAAACACAACCGGACACACAACGGATGTAACGGATGCGACGGATCAGTTTTTTCACAGGATTCCTGTGAACGGAATCCTGTGAAATAACACATCCGTAGCGTCAGTTGACATCTCAAACAACGGATCCGTTGTGTTGCAACAACGGACCTGACGGAAGCAAAACGGAAATGTGAACATAGCCTAACAACTCCATTGCCCAAGAGAGCAAAAATAATGAACGCAGCACTCCAAACATTCAAGGCTTGAGAAAGCTCTTTAGCGATTGAAACAATGCAGACACACATTATGGGCCAGCAAAAGACTATAAATAATGTCTGTCTTGGCCTCCCTGCCTGTCTGTCTGTGTCTGCTTGCCTGCCTGTCTGTCTCGGTCTGTCTGCCTGTCTGTCTCGGTCTGTCTGCCTGTCTGTCTCGGTCTGCCTACCTGTCTGTCTCGGTCTGCCTGCCTGTCTGTCTCGGTCTGCCTACCTGTCTGTCTCGGTCTGCCTGTCTTTTTTCTTTTCAATGTTTTAGTTAAGTTTTCATATAAACATACAGCTCATTTAAGAACTTTGCAAAATATTGCATTATACAACACGAGCAACAAGATCATGACTACATAAAACAAATACAGCAGTGTCACTCAAAAATGTCAGTTTAGTCTCAATCACATGGTGGCCTAACCTCACTGCTCACTTTGGGCCATTTAATAAAACCTGGCTAATATAAAGTAGAGCTAACATTAAATGCCCTTTTGGAGAAAGAGACTAAGTGAGAGGAGAGGCCACCAGCAGCCTGAGGTAATTAAAGGGAACCTGTCAGCAGAATTTTCGCAATTAAACTATAAGATTCCCCTTCTGCAGCTCCTGGGCTGCATTCTATAAAGGTTCCTCTTGCTACTGTGCCCCCTTTGAGACCTAAATAAACACTTTATAAATTCTTACTTTTTTGTATGCTAATGTGGTTTTATGGTCACGGGGGCGGGCTGTATTTCGTCCGTTATTCGCTTTCCTGCCGCTGTTCGCCGTCCCCCATTGCTTATTTACATACATGTACATGAGGACGCCACCTTCATGTAACTTTGTGCTCCCGAGGTCTCGCGCTTGCCCAGTGGCAATATCGCGGGACTGAGCACTGTGCAAAGCGTGAACGCTGGTGAGGTTATTGCGCAGGTGAGCGATTATGGGCGGCGCTGTTAATGTCATCAGCAGTGTCATCCAAGTACCCGCCCATAATCTTGTGCCCGCGCTTTTCTCTCTGCCTCCACCGTTATGCGTAAGCGCTGGCCATATCAACCACGTTACCTATTACCCATCTTTCCCTGGAGCAGGAAATAGATGGGAGGAGCAGCACACCACCGATAGGTAATAGGTAACGTGGTTGATATGGCCAGCGCTTGCGCATAATGGTGGAGGTAGAGGGAAAAGCGCAGGAACGAGATTATGGGCGGGTACTTGGATGACGCTGCTGATGACATTCACAGCACCGCCCATAATCTCGCGCCTGCGCAATAACCTCACCAGCGCTCATGCTTTGCACAGTGCTCAGTTTTGCGATAGTGCCACTGGGCATGCGCGAGACCTCGGCAGAACTGTTACATGAGGGCGGCGGCATCATGTATGTAAATGAGCAATAGGGGAGGACGAAAAGCAGCAGGAGGGCGAATAACGGATGAAATACAGCCCGCCCCCGTGACCATAAAACTACATTAGCATACAAAAAGGTAAGAATTTATAAAGTGTTTATTTAGGTCTCAAAGGGGGCACAGTAGCAAGAGGGACCTTTCTAGAATGCAGCCCAGGATCTGCAGAAGGGGAATCTTTTAGTTTAATTGCGAAAATTCTGCTGACAGGTTCCCTTTAATAAAAGCACTCTGTATAATAACCGATAATAAAGATGTACCTTTAGAAGAATAAAGGAGACAAAGAAGACAAGGGGGAGACAAGGTAGGAAAGTAGGGGGGTTGTGGGTGTTAGGCTCAGATGGCTCGAGACAGATGTAAGTGTGCAGCAGCTTAGTCTACTGGTCGGCAGGGCAGCCTTAAGTTGCAGGTGTTATTGTCATTTTAGAGATATACTCTGTTGACAGTCTGTAGGTGATCCATGGGCTCCAGATCTTCTGGAAAGAAGTCAAATTGTGTTGAATAAGTGAAGCCAACTCCTCAGTACGATACAAGAGGTCAATTTTACTTAGGAGATTTTTCTTAGATGGAATGGTGGTCACTAGCCAATGAATTGGGATCAGAAGTTTTCCTGCTGCCACAATAAAGGCAGCAAGCTTAGATAGAAGTTTGTTAGCCGGCCAGATGGGGAAATTGGGTAGGTCCTCTTCTGGAGTTAGCTGGACTTGAGAGCTAGTAAGGTTCGAGATGAATGAAGATATATCACGCCAAAAGCTACGTAGGGAAGGACATGTCCACCATAAGTGGAGGTACGTTCCCAGCTCCGTTCCGCATCTCCAACACATAGAAGCGGAGGAAGGGTACCATTGGTGTGATTGAAGTGGGGTTGTGTACCAGCGGGAAATTATTTTGTATGAGTTTTCTTGGAATCTAATGCAGTGAGAGGGATCATGTGAACGGTTGTATGAGATTAATTTGAGAGTCCGAGAATGTAGTCCCTAGGTCTTTCTCCCAACAGAATACAAAGGCCCTTCTCATCGTAGTGTTCTGAGTGAGAAGCAAGCTGTAGAGCTGCGAGAGGACCTTCCCAGGGGAATTTAACTGGGCACACATGGACTCATATTTTGTGAGTGGTCTAAGCAGGCTGCCGCCGGCCTGGGAGCGAAGAATGAAACTTTTTATCCTATTATAATGAAGGAAAGTTACATTTGCAAGAGCAGGAAATTCTCTCATCCCTTGGTAGGTCATTAACGAGCCCTCCATTAGTAAGTTGTCGACCGAAATATCTAGATTAGAAAATTGGCCCGTGGTCCTTGAGTTAGGGTTCGAAGAGTATATCTCAAGTATGTCCAAGACACGAGTCAGGGGGGATAGAGGAGGTGCTAGAGTGATAGATAAGGTTCTCCAGCCCGATACTGTAGCTCTAGTTAAATTGTTGTTAATTTTTCTTTTAGGTACGTAGCCAGGAGGTGAGTATACCATAGACGGAGGGGGGTAGGGGACATATGATTCTAAATGGCAACCAACTGCTTTCCTTTGGATTCCCAGAACCATTCAAGAATTTTAGCAGCTAGGGCAGCCTGGTAATATTTGTATAGGTTTGGAGCGCCCATTCCCCTTTTATTTTTGGGTAAAGAGAGGGTGTGGGAATTAATGCGTGGCCTATTATAGTTCCAAATATAGTTATAGATTAATGAGTTAGCTCTGGATAAAAAGGATTTTGGGATCAAGATGGGAAGCATCTGGAACAAGTAGATTAATTTCGGCAGGATTATACTCTTTACCAAGTTTTCCTTCCAATCCATGACAAGAATGGTGCTCTCCAAGATTTGATGCATTCAAACATCTGCAGGATACCTTCCGATCTTGATGCCCAAGTAAGTAATATATTTTGATGGACAGCTAAAAGGGAAGTTAGACTTGAGATAGTTAATTGAGTGGGTTGGGATGTTAAAACTGAGAGCTTCAGATTTAAAAAGGTTGGTTTTGAAATTGGATAGAGATCCATATTCTTCCAGAATGGACATGAGTGGAGAAGCCTGTATTCGGTTGGGACATAATTATCAATAGGTCGTCAGCGAATGCTGCAGTTTTATGGGTGGTATCCCCTATCTCAAATCCTTGAATGGTTTCACAATTTCTGATTGCTTGTATTAGGGGCTCCATCACCAGCACAAAGAGGAGGGGGGGATAATGGGCACCCTTGTTTTGTTCCATTCTGGATGTCAAAGGAATCACTTAGAGAATTAAGTTTAATTCTTGCCAACGGGTGTGTATGCATTTGAAGTATGGCTTGAGAGAAGTGTGGCGGGAAATGAAAATGTTTAAGGAGTTCTTGGAGAAAAGTCCAGTCCACCCTTTCAAATGCTTTTTCTGCGTCAGTATCCAATAAAACCAGAGGTTTTTTTGTGTATGTTAGCGTATTGAATTAGGTGCAGAATGAGGATAGCATTGTCCTTTCCTTCTCTACCTTTTAATAAACCCTGTTTGGTCGAGAGATATAAAGTTAGGAAGGAGTTCTGCTACTCACTTAGCATACTAGTGAAGATTTTTAGGTCTACATTAAGAAGGGAGATTGGCCTGTAATTATTACAGGATTCTGGATCTTTACCTTTATTTATTAGCGAGATATGCGCCTCCAGTACCTGCTTGGGGAAGGAGTGGCCTGCCAGAATGCCATTACACATATTAAGTAAGTGTGGGGCCAGAGTTTTAGAGAAGGATTTGTAGCAGATTGATGGCAAGCCATCCGGGCCTGGTGCCTTCCCTGTTGGGGTTTTAGACAGGATAAACTGGAGCTCCAAGTGGATAAATGGACTAGAAAGAGTAGTTTGTTGGTCCTATGTCAGTTTAGGTAAATGTAGTTTAGAGAGGAATGCCTAGGGACGGCTCATGTGGTCATATTTGATACAATGTCTAATAAAATTTTAGAAATTCCGCAGAGATGAGAGACGAATCCGTGATCCGGCAACAGTCTGTAGTTTTTAAGGCATGAATAAAATTGCGGGCTTGACGTTTCTTGATTAGGGAAATCATCAATTTTGACGCATTTTCGCCATGCACGAATAATTTGTTTTTCCAATTAATGTATAGTTTTGCAGATTGCTTGTTAAGCAGATCTTTTAAGAGCTGTCTTTTAGCAGTTAGTGCCTCAAACACCGATTTCACCTGAGAACTCTTGTGATAGCTCCAATTCGGCAATTTCTTTGTAAAGAGTTTGAAATGTTTGTTTATGTTCCTTGTTCAGAAATGAAGAAACAGAGATCAACTCCCCCCTGATTAAAGCTTTGTGGGCTTCCCAAAGAATGGGATGTGAGACTTCTGGAGATTCATTGGTCTTGAAGTAGTTGTCCAAGGCCGTTTGTATCCGTTGTTTAACATTCGGGGAGGACAGAATTAACTCGTTAAGTCTCCATGATCTGAACACGGAATAAGGTTTTTGAATTGTTAAATTAACTGCGACAATAGAGTGGTCTGAATGTACCGTCGGCAAGATGTCTGCTTCAATTATTGCTGGGAATAGGGACTTGGGAACAAAGATATAATCAAGTCTATGATAGAAGTTGTGAGGATGCGAGAAATAGGTATAATCTCTGTCCGAGGAGTGTAGATATCGCCATGTATTAAGCCTACAACCTACAATGGCCCTCAGTCCAGTACACCACTGCGCAACCAGCTCTGTCCTCACCTATTGTACCATCACCCATTCCCTGTAGATTGTGAGCCCTCGCGGGCAGGGACCTCTCTCCTCCTATACAAGTCTGTCTTGTACTGTTAATGATTGTTGTACGTATACCCTCTTTCACTTGTAAAGCGCCATGGAATAAATGGCGCTATAATAATAATAAATAATAATGCATCAATGAGAGAAATGGACTGTATGGAATTTTTAATGCGTGAAAGATCTCGAAGAGACACATAGTATCTTTTAGATGTAGAGTCAAGATGCGGCTCCAGGGCCAGATTTAAATCACACAGGAAAGAAGTACCTTCTGCAAAGAGGCTGAACTTTCTGAGTGTGGAAAGAATCCATTTGACTTGTTTCTTGTTAGGGGCATATATGCTTCTGACCGTAATCAAGGAGCCGGACATTAATCCCCTAAAAAATATATATCTACCCTCTGGGTCCGCATCCAGACTACACATTGAGAAGGGAAGATTCTTAGAAAAGGCAACAGAAACCCCTTTGGCGCCCTTCTGTGGGGACTGGGCATGATACCATTGATTAAAGTGATGTTTATCAAAATTGGGGGGTTTGTTTAGTTGAAATGTGTTTCCTGTAAGGCTAAAATGTCAAAGCCTTCTTTGTTGAATCTAGTGAGGGCTTGTGAACATGGGATGGGAGAATTGAAGCAATGTGTATGGAAGCTTGCTATCTTAATTACCTTTTGGTGTTTGAGCCATAGTAGACTACACAGTGGAAGTATTGAGTGCCATAGGTAGTAGCCATCTGAGCCAGGGGTGGAAGGAAGGGATGGAGAAGGGGTGGAAATTGGGGAGTTAAGACAACACAAGTTAGAAGTATCTGAAACCTAAAAAGAACAATAAAGATGTCACGCATGTATACTAATGAGAAATGAGGTTACGAAACAGGTGTCAATAATAAACTATTAACATCAAATGAGCAACCGGCTAGACAGCCACTCAAAAAAACGGCAATATCAAACAGTGAAGAAAAAAATAATAACTTAAATAATACGATATAGCAAACCAGAACCGGTTCCTTCCCCTTCCAGGGGGTGTAGTCAAGTCTCGAGATCTAATCAAGGGTCTAAACCAGGGACCCTTGGAGGAATGAGATCAATCAGGTGAGTAAAGGCTAACTTTAGGAACCTTGGAGGCCGAGGTCAGTCGTAAGTAAAGCTACTGAATGTGTAGGGTCAAGTCTGGTTTACTAGCCGAGCTTAATAGAAGCATTTTTGCCGCCTTCTTTTTTGCCTTCTGGGATTTAGGAGCGGTGGCAGTGTTCCACGGCGTAAAAAGGTGGAATGGGGTGGATCAAAGATGCTTGATGGCTTGCTTCCAGGTCCGTGAGTTTTTCCAGTGTGATGTTTAGCTCCACGCAGATCTTTCCTATTTCTTCAAAAGTTCTGGCTTGGAAGCGTTTGTCCAGGGCGGTGATTGCAATACCAAACGGGTACAACCAGCGGTATTGGTATTGCTTTTGACGCAAGGCATCTGTGAAGGGTTTAAGCAGGCGTCTCTTGTTGAGAGTGGATGTGGCAATATCCTGGAAGATAAAGATATTGGTTCCTTTGTATGTAATATTATCCTATTCTCTTGCCCTTTTTTACAATTTAGTTCTTTGGTGCAGAAATCGAGGAAGCGACTGACATCCCGTGGAGGATCTGATTGCTTGGGTCTTGGTCTAAGAGCACGGTGGGCCCTGAATAATTCAATTTGACTTGGGTCTTCTGGCTGGAGGATTCTAGAAAATATCTCCTAGAGAGCAGAGCCCACTTGTTCCGAGGCCACAGATTCAGGGAGGCCTTTGATACATAGATTATTTCTGCGCTTTCTGTTCTCGTGGTCTTCCAATATGTTGTAAATTTGGTTGACATGGTTCTCTTGTACCTGTAGGCAAGACAGGGTGGAGTTGGCATGTAGAGCAAGTGTCTAGTTGGCTGACTCCAGGGCCTCTACTCTATGACCGATTTGGGTGAAATCTTGTTTAATGTCTGTCAGGTCCTTCATGACAGGCCATTGCTTTAGCTAGTAGTCGCTTCATAAACGATCTGGAGATTGGTTGCTCTTTCTGTGGACCTTTATCTTCAGGGTCGCTCTCTTCCTCAGAATTCGAATTCTTCCCAGTCCACTGCTCCGGGGGAGGGGGGCCATTGTGTTGATCGTGTAGATGCTTCTTTAGGAAATTGTCGAGGTCCGCTTGTTTTATTGAAGCAGATGATCTTGAAGTGGCGCCTGCGGCTTTGTTGCCGATTTTTACCATCCTGGGCCCTATGAGTGGAACGGCACTGATAATGAAAGAACACCTGTCAAGTTCCCCCACCTCAAGGGTGTTGGCTCACTTCATTCCCAGCAGAGTGGGGGATTTTAAAGAAAATAGAGGGCAAATGTTGTGGCCTCGGACCAAAGGCAAAGGCCAGTCGTTGTTGAGAATAGCTACAGACAATGCACCTGTATGTCTGCTGGCAGTGACGTATGTGGTTCCTCTTTTACTCCTGTAACAGATTAGTGACAGGTCAGTATTTTGTCCCCTATATTTGGGGATTGGAGCGTGCAGAGAATTGAAAGCCAATAGAAAAAAGGGAGTTGGAGGCTAATGTTGTCTCAAGTGATTTGTTACTTGTGATGTTGATGGTTGTGGTTTCAGGTGCGCCAGCAAGTAATAGATCAAGTATCCAGCTCGCTTTCAGTGGTTCCACTGCCAGTGATGTGATTTTGTTGCTCCTTTTTTAAGTCCAGTAAGAGAGTGGAAGGAAAAAGCAGCTTGCTAGCACTTAGAGGCCTTGTAAATGAGGGCTAGGGCACCCAGTGGGTTGCGGGCCAGAGGCTGGCGCTGGGGGTAATAGCTTTTGAGACTCCCCTAAGTATTATGAAGAGCAGGTGGCAGGCTCAGTATATAGCAGGGGTTAATAGATTGTCCACTATGAATTGGCTCCCTGTCAGCACCAGTCCCAAAGATCCCCTATTCCCTTGATTGGCTTCTGTATCCCAAGGCCCGCTGCTTTGTGCCAAGGCAGAGAATGGCAAGGGATTTAGTAACCGAGCCTGGAGCTCCCCACAGCACGTCTCCTCGCGCCGGCGGCCTTTTTGGACTCAGGAAGAGGAGTATCCTGCACAGGTTTAGATTAGCCCCTGTAAGGTTTTCCTCCCCAGCAGGGGTTAATACAGCGGTGCTGCCGGAGGTTGTATACCTCTAGGGAAACCCCTCACGGGGATATGGGAGGCTGGGTTGGCAGACTTCCAAGGGGCAACTGCGACTCAGGACCCGATGGGCCGGGGGGCAGCCGGGCCAGAGTTCCGTTGTCTTGAGTGTGCACCTCTGGGGGTAATGGTTTCACTCACCGCCCATCGGGTTGCAGGGCTTCGTCCTCTTCCTCCCTCCGCCCGGGGATAGAGCTCAGCTGCCGTGCGCCTCCAGACCTCGCCAGTTTACCATCCGCTACCCCACATAGCGCTGTGTCACTCCGGCTGAGCAGCTACTCCTCATGGTAAGAGGGCAGAGGAAGCAAGAGGCTTCCGGTCTCCAAGATGGCGGCAGCCCCTGTTGGTCCGGGGAGCAGAGGCCTCCAGCTGGCCCGCCGGTCCGGAGCAATGGCACAGACGATCCAGGCGGCTCTTACAGGTGGGGTGGTTTGCTTGCTGCCCCAGCAGCGGCTCTGCTCCAGCTGATGCCTCGGATCCTCCGGCCGGAGAGCAGCGACCGTGCAGGCCTCAGAAGATCTTCCGGGGTCTACCTCCCGGCGCCTAAGGAGATGTATCTGGGTCTCTCAGCTGTCCCAGTGTCAGACAAGGGGGTGCTCCTGGGGTTGCAGGAACCGTGGGGTGCGTCCTGAGGGGGACAAGCAATGTCAGGAGGTGGGATGAGGCTGGATTGCAGTGTCTTTGGTGGAGGTGGCTCACATGTCTTGCTGGTGCGGCAGCCATTTTGAACCTTCTCTCTTTGTCTGTCTGTCTCTGCCTGTCTGTCTCTGTGTGTGTGTGTGTGTGTGTGTGTGTGTCTCTCTCTCTCTCTCTCTCTCTCTCTCTCTCTCTCTCTCTCTCTCTCTCTCTCTCTCTCTCTCCCCCTCTCCCCCCCTGTCTGTCTGTGTTTGCCTGTCTGTTCCTGCGTGTCTCTGATAAGGGGGGCATAATTTGGGGTGATGCAATTCAAGTTATGCATCCACATCTTAAACCCGCCTGCATTCCAAATCATGAGACAGTTGTCAGGCATGCATGCTATATTAAACTACACAGACCAGAGAAGACAACGTGTCCAAGTAGAAAAGATGACTAGTTTAATCATGGAAGTTCAAATACATTTATTTAAGTCAGTTGGATAGGAGCCAAGAATACGTAACACTCCCTCTATTGGGTAAACTGCAAAAAGAGCTTATTCTGAGATATATATGTATGAGTTTCAGAATTTTATATTAAGCGAAGTCAGCATGAATCATGAAAGTCCCGTATCTGAATACAGTTCACACGCCATTTTGAGTCCTGTTATTGGATATCTTCATATAACACTGACCATAACAGTCCCCCCTTTGGAGATGGACTCTTTGGAAGTAGGGAAATATTTTTTGCTATTGATCTGTACGAATACTGATGGTTACTTCACTTGCCTACGAGATAACCCATCCCTTGTGGATGAACCCCCTCACCCAACAGACTACGCACAGTTACTGTCCCTATTCCCTTTACTGTCCTCATGGCTATGTTCTACACTGGTGCACGTTATTCGGGGGTGGGGGGGTAAAGGAGGTGTTGGTAGTCCTCTCATCAGTTCATATATTCATCAGGGTTGGTTACACTCAGAGCCTCATATTCCTCAGGCGGTGGTGGTGGGACATCATCATCTGGTTCACAAGCTTGGATAACATATCCTTGACACACAGTATCGGGTAGAAGAAGGGAGACAGCCATCTCCTGGTCCCAGGTCCGGCATCTTTTTGTAGTAGGATGCGTAGATCTATGTGGGTCTCTCTTCAACCTTTATGGCATTGCTGATCATCAGGAGGACTTGGAAGGTCACATCATATTTGGTTCCAGGGTTCATAGACAGCCATCTCCTTATCTGGATCTGATTTGGATCTGGAGTGGAGCACAAAACTCGAACGTATGTTAATCAAATATTTAGTTAAACAACAAATTTAGTTAGTGTCTGGGGGTTCTTCCAAACAGGATCTCATAGGGCCCCAACTTAGTGGACCCTGCTGAGGTGTGTCTGACAATGTAAGGGGGGGAGACTCTCATGCCCTTGTTGTCCTGTTTCCTACACTGCCTCAACCTCTCAACCCTCCCGCTATTCTGCGAATGGTATGGGGTGTGTAAGGCTAACTCTGTACCAAAGTCTTGCCATATCTCTTTGGCTTGCAGCGAAAGCAGGTCCCTGGCCAATTTCTATGGTCTCTGGAAGCCCACAGCCGCACTCTCTCAGTATTAGATATTTATTCTTCTGTACGGTTCCATCCTGGATCCACTTGTCCTCTATTTCTAAGACTTGCTTTTGTAGGGTCAGGACAATGTTTTCCCAAGACTTTCCAGCTTTCCTTTCTTCTTCACATCGGGGTCACTTAAGGAGCACAGATTGGCTGACTGTTTCTGTGGTAAGTGGTCGCATTGCTGCTTCTTTGGCTTTTCTGTCAGTGAGGGCATTTCTTACTGCTTACCTTGATTCCTCCAATGTGGCCTCAACCCTGCTCACCGCGACAATAGCAAAGCTTCAATCAGTTTTTCTATGGCCTCATGGTGGTGTACAGTTCCATTGGCGATGATAAAGTGTCTTGTCTTCCATACAGAGAAGATGTTGGCTGCCATCTTGCCGGCTTCAGTGAGAGCACATACCTCTGCTTCTTTTGTGGACAGGGATGCGGGTAGCGACTGCTCTATCAGCACAGCGTCTTCTGTTACCACCACCATACCCGTGTGAAAGAAGTGACATGTTGCTTTTTTGAACGCAGCGCTTCGGCGGGAGCATAGATAATGCACAATCTTCATAGATTGGACTGGGGACGCAGGACGCATCCAGTTACACTATAGTGCAGAACGCAGCGTAACTGCATGAAAATACGCTACGTGGGCACATAGCCTAAGGGTTCTATAAAGCTCCTGTTTAGAGGGTCTGGGGAAGTGGGGGCTGGGTGAAGAATTGTAAGGTTAATCAGGTTGCGAATATTTGAATCGTGGAAGGGGTTAGGAATTACTGTGGGGATGTGGTAAGGAGGGCCAGGATTTTGAGAGATATCACTAGTAGAGACTGGCGAATCCGCAGATATTTGTGAACAGCGGGTACAACCATTTTTTTTTTATTTTATTTTATATATAAAACCTGCTGGTTCAGGATTAATCCCGAATATCTGCCCAGACTCCAAACACCATATAAGTCTACAGTCATATGAAAAAGTTTGGGCACTCCTATTAATGTTATAAAGAAAAAAGGTTAACACTGTGGGTTTTTGCAACAGCTGTTTCAGTTTCATATATCTAATAAATGATGGACTCAGTAATATTTTTGAATTGGAATGAGGTTTAAATGTAGATTGCACATTTTCTGTACAATAAACTAAATTTGACAGGTGCATAAGTATATGCACCTCAACATAAAAGTGACATTAATATTTTGTAGATCCTTCTTTTGCAAAAATCACAGCCTCTAGTCGCTTTCTGTAGCTTTTAATGAGATCCTGGATGAAGGTATTTTTGACCATTCCTGTTTACAAAACAATTCCAGTTCAGTTAAGTTTGTTGGTCGCCGAGCATGGACAGCCCGCTTCAAATCATTCCACAGATGTTCAATGATATTCAGGTCTGGGGACTGGGATGGCCATTCTAGAATATTGTAATTGTTCCTCTGCATGAATGCCTGAGTAGATTTGGAGGTGTTTTGGATCATTGTCTTGCTGAAATATCCATCCCCTGCATAACTTCAACTTCGTCACTGATTCTTGCACATTATTGTCAAGAATCTGCTGATACTGAGTTGAATCCATGTGACCCTAAGCTTTAACAAGATTCCCAGTGCCGGCTTTGGCCACACAGCCCCAAAGCATGATGGAACCTCCACCAAATTTTACTGTGGGTAGCAAGTGCTTTTCTTGGAATGCCGTGTTTTTTTACCTCCATGCATAACGCCTTTTTGTATGAACAAACAACTCAATCTTTGTTTCATCAGTCCACAGGACCTTCGTCCAAAATGTAACTGGCTTGTCCAAATGTGCTACCTCAGGCGACTGTTTGTGGCGTGCTTGCAGAAACTGCTTCTTTCGCATCACTCTCCCATACAGCTTCTCCTTGTGCAAAGTGCGCTGTATTGTTGACCGATGCACATTGACACCATCTGCAGCAAGATGATGCTGTAGGACTTTGGAGGTGGTCTGTGGATTGTCCTTGACTGTTCTCACCATTCTTCTCTGCCTTTCTGATATTTTTCTTGGCCTGCCACTTCTGGGCTTAACAAGAACTGTACCTGTGTTTTTCCATTTCCTTACTATGTTCCTCACAGTGGAAACTGACAGTTTAAATCTCTGAGACAACTTTTTGTATCAACTATGTTGAATAATCTTTGTTTTCAGATCATTTGAGAGTTGTTTTGAGGAGCGCATGATGCCACTCTTCATAGGAGATTCAAATAGGAGAACAACTTGCAAGTGGCCACCTTAAATACCTTTTACACCTGCCTATGACGTTCAAGGCTCACTGAGGTTACAAAACCAATTTAGTGCTTCAGTAAGTCAGTAAAAAGTAGTTAGGAGTGTTCAAAACAAGAAATTGATAATGCACCAGTAATGAAATTGATTATGCACCTGTCAAATTTAGTTTAAATGCAGATTGCACATTTTCTGTTAGTACAATAAACCTCATTTCAATTCAGAAATATTACGGAGTCAATCATGTATTAGACATGTGAAACTGAAATAGCTGTTGCAAAAACACAAATTGTTATAAAGAAAAAAGGTTAACATTTAATAGGGGTCCCCAAACTTTTTCATATGACTGTATAAGGACCTGAATATTGTGCTTTTAAATGCAGGTAGAAAGGGCTGAGGAATTAGAGCAGGAGCGTTATACTTTACCGAGTCTCCTGCACGGCTGTAACACTACTTCCAGGGCCGCTCATTACCCTCATATATTTACTGCTTCCCCTCACTCACCGGCAGTCTCCGGTTGCAGTGAGACCGTGCTTCTACCCTTTGTGACAACATGTGTGATTTTTGGAATCACACACTGTCTCTATAGTGGTGTAAAACTAAATAAATAAATTGGCATAGGGTCCCCCCATTCCTTTCTCGCCTTTTCATTGGGGGACACCGACAGTGGGTATTATGATGTCTCCAGGGGAGGCGTGACACTAGATTTGAAAACATGTTAGCTCCTCCCCCCATAGCATATACCCTAGCTAGGCAGGAAACTAGCTCAGTTTTTTCTAATGTCCGCAGGGAGGCTGACATGTCTGGCCTGAGCCCCAGGCCAGCTTATTTTTATTTATTTTTTTATTTATTTTTTATTTTTTTATTCCTATTTTTGATTATGGGGCAATACCAGGGTGCCTGCCACCCTCGTTCCCCCCTCTTACGGGCAGAGGAAACCTGGCGTGCACAAGCAGTCAGTCTTCCATCGCGCCCAAGTGGTCGGGTCTGCGCACCCCTCCAGGCTCCCTGGAAGCACCTCACACCAAGGTAGCTCCAGAGGGCTAAGCAGAGCCGAGGACCTGCTTCAGCCTTGAGCTGAAGATGCGTCCCTGAGATGCCCGCATCTTCAGCCTTGAGCTGAAGATGCGTCCCTGAGATGCCCGCATCCCCGGACTGACGCGTCTTCAGACGGCGCCAGGAGCAGGTAGGGAGACGACGAGTCATCTGTCCCCTGCATCCAAACCGCCGCCTGAAAAGGCACCGGTGGGGCGCTGCAGGCCGTGATCCCGGGGAGCATCATTAATTTAGCCCCCGGCGTCGGCCTGCATTCTAGCAACGCCCCCTTTCACTGCTCTGGAAGCCACTCCCTCAGTCGCAGCGTCTCCGTTCCGATTGGTCCCAGGGCTGGGACTAAGCGTGACGGCCAATCAGTCTCCGGGGGCCGTCTCTTCCCTCCATACTGCCAGGAACGCTGGACGCCATTTTCCACGTGGGGAGCAGACACTGGTGAGATCGCCTCCTTGGCTCTGCACTTCTGCAGCGCTATATACCGCTCTGCTCAGCTGTATATCACTGTCTCTCTAGCGGCGTGTGCCTGCTGGCTAGCGGTGTATATCAGCTGTTAGCGGTATATACTGACTCTGTCTGCAAGTGTATGCCGACTGTTTGAAAGTATATGCCATTTTGCTATCGGTATATACCGGCTCTGCATCGCATTCACTTTATAATACTGCTAGTGCCTCCTCACACATAGTAACAGTATCCCTTTCACCTATAGGGCTGTGGGACTCGGTTGCTGACATGCGTAACCGCAAGGGTGATAAAGCTTCCCAAACGTCCTCTACGGACCTGTACTATGCTTGTACCACCTGTGGACGCTCTTTTTCTAATGGCCAAAGCTATCCACTATGCCGGGGCTGCGATGCCCCTAATACCGTGTCACAACAGACCCCGTTGCCGGAGCAGGATGCCGTGCAGTCTCTGGATTCTGCTCCGGCCACCAGCCAGGCAGCACCCCCGTCTGATGACGTTATTCCTGCATGGGCTCTTCTAATGTCTAAAAGGTTAGATGACCTTGCTGCTCAGATATCCCAGCCGTCCACAGGCTCCAACAGCCTTCCCCCGGCTCAGCTCCCTCAGAGGAGCCCGCCTGCTTCCTCTGGTCTCTCTTCCCCAGAATGTAAAAAGGCTGTTTCCAAAAGGCGCCATTGCGACCGCTACGCCTCATCCGACTCGGACGATGATCAGTCTGACCCAGGCTCCGTGACTTTCATTAGTCACGATTCCCAAGACTCTGACTCTGATTCAGATGTCCCTTCTGAGTCTAGGCATATAGAAGACACACTAATTTCGGCTGCCAATCACTCTCTTTCGATTTCTGATCAGCCTCCGGACCAGACTTCTCAGTCGGCAATCAAGCAGGCCAAGAAGCCTCCAAAGTACTTTGCCCAGGATCCGGTTTTTCGTCAAATCATGTCTAAACGGTGGGATCACCCTGATAGAAGGTTTAATAAAAAACCCTTCACTTCATTCGCTTATCCCTTTCCCTCTGAAATGGTTAAGACCTGGTCAGTACCCCCCCATTGTGGATCCGCCAGTATCCAGGCTGGTTAAACACACGGTTATGTCTCTATCAGACAACGCGTCTCTCAAGGACTCGTCCGATCGCGCAGTTGATGCTGTGGTCAAATCTATTTTCCAGGCTTCAGGCTCCTCTCTTCGCCCAGTTTGCCTTGACATGGGTCGCGAGAGCTATGGGTGTGTGGAGTAGGAACCTGCGCAAGATGCTTTGCTCTTGTAATATTCCTCCGGAGGCTTTTGAGATCCTTGATTTGTTCTCTCTAGCCTCTAATTATTTTCTTCAAGGCTCCCTAGATGCAGCTAGTTTGTCAGCCCTAACGGCAGCCAATGCTGTTTTTGCCCGCAGAGTCCTGTGGCTAAAGATATGGAATGCGGACAGTGCTTCCAAGAAATCCCTGTCCACACTCCCCTTTCATGGACTTCGTCTGTTTGGAGAATCCCTGGACAAACTCATATCTGAGACGACTGGTAGTAAAAGTACCAGTCTACCACAAAAACGGCCTGTATCCAGGAATTTTAAAAAATCTTCTTGGCGCAGGCAGTCTTTTCGGCCCGCTCCCCAAAAAACATCAGCACAAGGATCGTCCCAACGCTCAGATCAAGGATCCAGTCCCTCAAGGGGCTCTTCAATCTAAACCTAAGGGACCTCGCCCTGTACAGGCTCCCTCAGCATGACGCCAGGTATCCCTCAGATCCGACTCCTGTTGGAGGGCGGCTTCTGCTTTTCTGGGATATCTGGCTAGACCACACTCATGATGCTTGGGTTCGAGAAATCGTCAGCTTAGGTTACAAGATCAATCCATTCCCTGCCGGCCAACAGGTTTCTGCGTTCTCATCTTCCAAAGTCCAAAACGCAAAGCCAGGCCTTATTTCAGGCCTTAGCCTCCTTACAGAAAGCAAACGTTATCATTCCAGTGCCCCTGGAACAGCGCGGCAAAGGTTTCTATTCAAACCTTTTTGTTATTCCCAAAAAAGATGGCTCTGTCCGCCCTATCTTGGACCTCAAAAGGCTGAACAGATCCGTACGGATTCGGACCTTCCGAATGGAATCATTGAGAGCAGTACTAGCCGCCGTGGAACCGGGAGAATTCCTAGCTTCCATAGACATTCAAGATGCATATTTACACATTCCCATATGTGTATCTCATCAACGTTCCTTTGTTTTGCCGTAGGACATCGTCATTTCCAATTCAGGGCCCTCCCCTTTGGACTGGCCACTGCGCCTCGGGTCTTCACAAAGGTCATGGCGGCCGTCATGTCCATTTTGCACCCCAGAGGCATTCTGGTCGTTCCCTATCTGGACGACCTACTTGTCAAGGGGAGCTCTTTTCAAGTTTGCTCAGAAAGCGTGCAGATTTGCCTAGACACGCTGTCAAGGCTAGGGTGGCTTATCAACTTCAACAAGTCATCCCTCATTCCTCATCAGCGCATCACCTTTTTAGGTATGCGGATAGACACTGCTCAGGCCCGGGTTTTTCTTCCAGAAGACAAGAGGTCTTCCCTGATCCGGGCCGCCCAATCCCTCCGCTCCTGCCGTTACACATCCCTTCGGAATGGGATGAGAGTGTTAGGCAAGATGGTGGCGGTCATGGAATCCTTGTCTTTTGCCCAATTCCATCTGTGCCCTCTACAACTGGATCTTTCCTCCTGTGACAAGAATCCAGCTTCTCTAGACCGGTCAGTCCGCCTATCTCGGGCTGCGCTCAACTCCATCGTCTGGTGGACTCAAGCCTCATCCCTATCTCAAGGGAAGTCCTTCCGCCCTGTCCACTGGCAAGTAGTCACGACAGATGCCAGCCTGATAGGCTGGGGGGCGGTGTTTCTCCACCACACTATTCACTGACGCTGGTCTCCTTCCTAGCGCTCTCTTCACATCAACGTTCTAGAGATCAGAGCCATATTTCTGGCCCTTCGGAACTTTCAGCCCTTGCTATTGGGCCTCCCTATTCGGATCCAGTCAGACAATGCCACGGCTGTGGCTTACATCAACCGTCAGGGAGGAACTCGCAGCAGGGCAGCGATGAAAGAAGTATCCAGGATTCTTCTTTGGGCAGAGATGCACATTTCCATTATTTCAGCTGTCCATATTCCGGGGGTGGACAACTGGGCCGCATACTTTCTCAGCAGGCAAGGTCTAGCGGCAGGGGAATGGTCCCTCCACGACGAAGTGTTCCATCGGATCACTCTTCGTTGGGGACTCCCAGATGTGGACCTCATGGTGTCTCGGATGAATGCCAAAATACATCCCTTCATATCCCGGTCGAGAGACCCGCTAGTGCTCGGCTCCGACGCTCTAGTCTTTCCATGGTCGCAGTTTCGCCTGCCCTACATCTTCCCTCCGTTTCCTCTCATTCCTAGAGTAATCAAGAAAATCAAAGCGGAGGGAATCCCGGTGATCGTCGTGGCCCCGGATTGGCCCAGGACAGCCTGGTACCCAGAGCTTCTCCAACCTCTCGACGACACTCCCTGGCATCTCCCCGACCACCCAGATCTTCTGTCGCAAGGTCCAATATTAACCAGAATACAGCACAGCTGCATTTGACGGCGTGGCGCTTGAATTCTTGATTCTAGCCAAGTCAGGTCTTTCTTCTAAGGTAGTTCATACCATGCTTAATGCTCGGAAGCCCTCCTCCGCCAGTATCTATCACAGGATATGGAAGACCTATCTTTCCTGGTGTGACCGTCATAATCTGTCGCCCCTGACCTTTTCAATCCCCAATGTTCTTGCCTTTCTGCAAGACGGTCTGGAGTCGGGTCTAGCTCTCAGTACCCTTAAAGGACAAGTTTCTGCTTTGTCAATATTTTTCCAGAAGCAGCTGGCTTCTCGCCCTCAGGTCCGTACCTTTCTTCAATGGGTAGCGCATTTGGTCCCTCCTTATCGCCACCCTTTAGATCCCTGGGATCTGAATCTGGTTCTTGGAGCTCTTCAGCTTCCTCCTTTCGAACCTCTGAGAGAAATCGATCTTCAACGACTGTCCTGGAAGGTTGCCTTTTTAGTCGCCATTACCTCTATCAGGCGAGTGTCCGACCTGGCGGCCCTTTCCTGTTGCTCACATTACCTGATTTTCCATCATAAGGTGGTCCTTCGGCCTTCCCCTGCCTTTCTCATGAAGGTCGTATCTTCTTTCCACTTAAACGAGAACATTGTGTTGCCGTCATTCTGCCCGGCCCCGGTCCACTCTTTTGAAAAAGCCCTTCACACTCTAGATCTCGTCAGGGCTCTGCGGATCTGCATCTCCAAAACAGCGCCGTTGCGCAAGTCCGATGCCCTCTTCGTACTCTCAGAAGGACACAAAAAGGGCAACCAGGCTTCTAAATCCATGATTTCTCGATGGATCAGGACTGCCATCTGTGAGGCATACAAAGAACGAGGTTCTGTTCCCCCTCAATCTGTGCGGGCCCAATCTACGCGAGCAGTTGTTTCTTCCTGGGCTATCAGCCATCAGGCTTCGGCGGCCCAACTTTGGAAGGCCGCTACCTGGTCCAGTGTGCACACGTTTACAAAATTCTACAGAGTGCATACGCATGCCTCCGCGGATGGTGCTCTTGGAAGACAAGTCCTTCAGGCAGCAGTGGCCCATTAATAAGTGGCCACTGCTCGGTTTTTTGACAGTGTTTTGATGTGTTCACTGCAGTTGTTAGTCAGCTCTTAGTCTGATGTTATACACTGTTAATAGTTCAGTTCCCACCCAGGGACTGCTTTGGGACGTCCCACTGTCTGTATCCCCCAATGAAAAGGCGAGAAAGGAAATGACATTTTTGTGTACTCACCGTAAAATGTCTTCCTTGGAGCCTTTCATTGGGGGACACAGCTCCCACCCACACTCCCACCACCCTTGTGGTTTTGGTTGTCCTTCTCCTACTGCTTTACACCAAACTGAGCTAGTTTCATGCCTAGCTAGGGTATATGCTGTGGGGAGAGGAGCTAACACGTTTTCAAATCTAGTGTCACGCCTCCCCTGGAGACATCATATTACCCACTGTCTGTGTCCCCCAATGAAAGGCTCCAAGGAAGACCTTTTACGGTGAGTACACACAAATGTCATTTTTGTGCTACACAGCACATATAAAACGTACAGCTAAGGGCTGCAGCCAACAGCCATGTACTAATCTTGGCTCTGTATCAAAATAAGAGTGACATTATGCAGTTTTTTTTTTATTTCTTATTTTAATTTTAAAGGGAAGATGCCATTATTCTTTTTTTTTTTTTTTAATCAATAACTGGAAAAACTGTAAAGTGTTAATGTTTTGTTAAAATATAGTATTTGTTTTTAATTGCTCAAAAGATTAAAAAAATAAGTGTGGCATTTTCCACTCTTCAACATTAGGTGGAGCAGCTGCTGAAAACTTAGTGTACGACTAGCACACATTAACTGCAATAAAAGTGGGTGGAATCTGCTCCCATGTGTCTAAAAGAATAAGGGAGGATGAAGTTTAGGATCGCTGCAAAGTGATCCTTAAAGTGGTTATCCGACTTAATTTGCTTTTTTTTATTATTTCCCTATTGGGCTACATTGGGGCAGGTAAGTAGATAGAGACCACTTATCTGCCCTGCTGTCAGCCCCTCTCCCCCGGCTCAGAGCGGTCATGTGACCGCTCCTGCCGCGATTTTGCTGCTTCCGGTCATTTCATGTCAACATGGGCAGGGCCATGTTGACATGCAAATCTGGAAACAGCATATCACCTCCCTGCTGGGCGGCTACAGTGCGAGGAGTCACCGCCCCCTTCCCTGCACCCTCCCACACATTCCCCCGCACCCCGTACTCTTCCCACAACCTCCCCCTGCACTGCTGTGGGACCCGTGACCTGGGGGGAGGGGCCTGGCGGCGGCTGCCGTGGTGTCAGCGCCAGCACCGGGCCCCCTGCTCAGGATCGCACATTCAAATATACCGGCATCACAGATCACCGATGGCGGTATATTTGAAAGCACTGATGAGAAGGAGCGTTGCGCTGCTTCTCATCACTGCACGCTGTCTGAGCTCTCTTCAGCACAGCGGTGACGTCACTACTGTGCTGATATGTCCAGAACACAGACAGCGCGCGAACGTGCAGGAGCGGCGGGGACAGAGAAAAGGTAAGTATGTACTCCCTATGGGGGGGGGGGAGTCGGTGCACAGCCCGATGTGTGTGTGTGTGTGTGTGTGTGTGTGTGTGTGTGTGTGTGTATATGTGTGTGTATGTGGTGCACAGCCCGATGTGTGTGTGTGTATGTGGTGCACAGCCCGATGTGTGTGTGTATGCGGTACACAGCCTGATGTGTGTGTGTGTGTGTGTGTGTGTGTGTGTGTATGCGGTACACAGCCTGATGTGTGTGTGTGTGTATGCGGTACACAGCCTGATGTGTGTGTGTGTGTGTGTGTGTGTGGTGCACAGCCTGGTTGTGTGTGTGTGGTGCACAGCCTGGTTGTGTGTGTGTGGTGCACAGCCTGGTTGTGTGTGTGCGGTGCACAGCCTGATGTGGTGTGGGGTGCAGAGCCCGATGTGGTGTGGGGTGCAGAGCCCGATGTGGTGTGGGGTGCAGAGCCCGATGTGGTGTGGGGTGCAGAGCCTGATGTGGTGTGGGGTGCAGAGCCTGATGTGGGGCTGTTATTTGCAATACTGTAGTGATAACAGGTCAGGTGCTGGGGCAGAATATACTGACAGGGAATGTGTGTGCAGGGGGCGGGCAGAGGGTGGGGCTGGACACTGGGGTGGGGCTGGACACTGGGGTGGGGCTGGACACTGGGGTGGGGCTGGACACTGGGGTGGGGCTGGACACTGGGGTGGGGCTGGACACTGGGGTGGGGCTGGACACTGGGGTGGGGCTGGACACTGGGGTGGGGCTGGACACTGGGGTGGGGCTGGACACTGGGGCCGGGCGGTGCCAGCTGTGACTGGGAGGTTCAGCTCAGGAAGTGGTCAGTTTTCTGGAGCTGAATGTAAACAAGAAGCTGCAGAGAATAAAGGGTGAATTCAAGAGGAACAAAAGTTAGAAAACAAAAAATAACAATGTAGGGGTGTTTAATATGACAATACAGCACAGATTAGCTTAAACTCAAATTTTTGTTATGTCGGATAACTCCTTTAACTGTGGAAAGTGTCACAAAGGACGGCTGGCATAGGGCTTCACTGTATACTGTGCCCCATATTACTGTGACCCCATATTACGGTGCCCCTCCAGTGTCCTCACCCCCCAGGGCTCTCTGTGCCCCTCCAGCGTCATTCCACCCAGGACTCTGTACCCCCTTTGCTGAGCACCGAGCGCTGACAGGAGGAACTGCTGGGAGCGGAGGTCCGAGGCAAGTACTGGCCCCGGCCAGCAGTGATCTGCAGCCGAAGCCTGGTATTGTACTATAGATGGCAGGCTGTGATCACCACTGCCCGCCGCAGCATGTACTCACCTTGGATCTTTGCTCCCGGCAGTTCCTCCTATATGCCGGGTGTCTCTCGGCAGTTCCTTCCGTCAGTGCACAGAGCGGTGACGGGAGGAGCAGCCAGGAGTAGAGGTCTGAGGTGAGTACATGCTGCGGCGAGCGCTGATCACATTCTGCCATCTATTGTACAATACCAGGCTCAGGCTGCAAATCACCACTTACCGACCTGCTCAGGCGGAAAGTGGAGCCCACTGTATACGCTGTGGGCTATACAGAGATGGTGCTGATCTCCTCCCTCTGCTTTGATAAGTCATCCCAGCGGTCGCCTCCAGGTCAGAGTAGACAATGGCCACAGTGCAGGAGATGGCGTCAGATGGCGAATATTATGCACAGGAGGTGCCGTATTTGCTGTGTGTAACTATCGTTACACACTATAAATCCAAGATGGCAGTTACCAGTATTTGAGAAAAAATAAAATTAAATAAAAACTAAATAAACAATTTAATTTTGTATTAAAAATAGGTTCTAGTAATTATTACTAAAAAACTACAATTACGAAACTTTGCTTTTTAAGCATAAAAAGGAAAACAAAAAAAAAACAGCATGTGGTCCCCTCCCAATTTTGATACCCAGCCATGATAAAGCCGACAGCTGGGGGCTAGTTTTCTCAGGCTTGGGAGGCCCATGGTTGTTGGGGATGCCCCCCCTCCCAGCAGCTTAAAAATAGCAGCTTTCAGTCACCCGGCATAATTGTCTCATCCAGTTGATGCGACAATCCCAGCATTTTTTCTAGCAAGCCCAATTTGCTCTGGTGCAGTTGCAATCTGGGTAACATAAGGGGTTAATGACAGCTCAAATCTGCCATTAAGCCTTATATTCGTAATGGGAGGTGTCTGAGAAACCCCCTTATTACTAATACTGTAAGTAAAAAGAAATAAACACACTGAAAAAATGCTTTGTTTGAAACAGAATAGAAAAAAACCCTCGACATAATCCATACGAGGTTTGGCAGCGATCTCGACTCTGCTACATAATGAAGTTACAGCGCACGGGCGCAAAACATGACCGCATGCTGGGGCTTCAGGCAGAGACTAACTGAGCTGCACCTATGAGCTTAGTTTATCTGCAGTCACAGCTGGAGGTATTCCCACGGTACCCCACCTGTGGCCGCAAGTAAACTGACTTCAGGTGACCTCATTGAACTCAGTGACCTCACCTCAGGTGAATGGAGTTCACAGACCCTGCATCTCATGGCAGAAAACTGATGGGTTTTTTTTGTTGCCAAGATATGCATATATAGTGCTGACGTTTATGTACCATATTCCTGCACCAAATCGGCATCTTCTGGGAGAAAAAAAAAAAACGCATCAAAACGTTCAATTTTGATGCAATTTTTTTGCCAGGCAATGCAGATTGGTGCTGAAATTTCTACACCATATTCCTGCACCAAATACCGTATTTTTTGGATTATAAGACACAGGACCATAAGACGCACCCTGGTTTTAGAGGCGGAAAATAAAATTTTAAGCAAAAAATGTGGTCATCACACACTGTTATGGGGCGAGGATCTGCTGCTGACACTGTTATGGGGTAATGTCCCCAAATTCTCCACTAAGGTACCCCATCCTGGTAATGAGCCTTGTATATGATCCTCCTACCTTGTATGTATATATATGTCCCTCATCCTGGTATAGCCCCCATCCTGCTATATACTGTCATCCTGGTATGTGCTCCCATCCTGATATATACCCCCATCCTGGTGTATGGCCGTATCCTACTATATACCCCATCCTGCTCATAAACCCCCATCCTGCTATATACCCCATCCTGGCATATGGCCGCATCATGCTATATACCCCATCCTGGTATATGCCCTTATCCTGCTATATACCTCATCCTGGTATATGCCCCCATCCTGCTATATAACCCATCCTGGTATATGGCCGTATCCTGTGGCACACAAAAAAAAAATACGTTTATACTCCCCTTTCCTCGCTCCACGCAGCATCGCTCCTCATCCCGTCTGTGTCAGCAGCAGCGCCGCTGACGTGTGGAGCCGGCCTCGATCCCTGCAGCTTTGCTCGTCCTCCTGTCTGTGCCAGCAGCGGCTGTGTGTGAACACGTGCGCTCATCAATGAAGTCATCGCTGTGCGCACCGCTAGTCTCCACACACAGCTGCGGCCGGCAGACAGAAGGACGAGCGATGCTGCAGGGGAACGTTGACAGGTGAGTATAATGATTCACTGCTCCCCGCGCTGATGATGATGCGCAGGGGGCAGTGAATACAGCCGCACATGATCACTCCAGGCTGTAGTTGCCAGGTGATCATGCGGGCCGGCTGTTTAGTATGCGCGCATCCCCCACCCATCATCCCGCCCACCTGTCAGCGCCGGCTTCAGCGCTGAGATGATGGGCGGGAGGATGCATGCATATGAAATGAGCGGGCCTACGTGGTCACGGCAGGCGCTGCTACAGCCTGCTCATGCCCCCGATGACCCGTGCCACTGCAGCACCCTCAGTCCCCGCAGCCATGCTTTACATTCAGACTATAAGACTCACCCCCCCACTTTCCCCCAACATTTGGGGGAAAAAAGTGCCTCTTATAGTACGAAATATACGGCATGCATCTCTTTGCAAAAAAAAAAAAAAAATCAAACAGTTTTGACGTTTTCTGCTAGGAAATGCAAATTTGGTGCACATATTTCAGCACCAAATCTGCATCTTATGCCAGAAAACCGCATTGAAGCTGCATCAAAACTGTTTTTGTGCCTTTTTTTTTGCCAAGAGATGCAGATTTGGCACTGAAATTTATACGCTATATTCCTGCACCAAATCTGCATCTCCTGGCAAATAAATTGCATCAAAACGTCATCATTTTTTCTTGCATTTTTTTTTTGCCAGAAGATTTAGATTTCTGCAAAAAGATGCAGGTCTGATTGAACTTGGTTCACCTGAGGTGAGTTCAATGAGTTCACCTGAAGTCAGTTTACCTGCGGTCACAGGTGGGGTACCATGGGAACCTCCAGCTGTGACTGCAGAGATGAGTTGGGGCGAAGCGCCAGGATTGGCGCATCTAATGGATGCGCCACTTCTGGGGGCGGCTGCTGCCTGCTATTTTTCGGCTGGGAAGAGTCCAATAACCATGGCTCTTCCCACCCTGAGAATACCAGACCCCAGCTGTCAGCTTCACCTTGGCTGGTGATCTAATTTGGGGGGACCCCACATTATTTTTTTTTTAATTCTTTATTTATAAATAAAAAAAAAAAGCCTGGGGAGCCCTCCAAATTGATCACCAGCCAAGATGAAGCTGCCAGCTGTGGTTTGCAGGCTACAGCTGTCTGCTTTACCCTGACTGGCTATCAAAAATAGGGGAGATCCCACGCCATTTTTTTCACTGTTGTGTTGTGTTCTTTTTTTTTTTTTTTTTTGGATAAATACTAAGCTAGGCACCCTTTAGTGCCACATGAAAGGTACTAAAGGTGCCAGCTTAGAATATGCAGGCAGGGGTGGGACGTTATATATATTTGACATCCATTCATCCATTGACGCTTTTTAGGCTGTGTGCCCACAATCAGGGTTTGCAGCGTTATGGGCGCTGAGTGTTTTCCCTGCGTCCATAACGCTGCGTTGTGCAGTAGAAGAACAGTGGAAGGATTTTTGGAGATCCCATGCCCACTGTGCTTCTTTTCTCCGCAGCATAAACTGACCGGTGGCGTGGCTTCCCGAGCCTCAGCATGTCAATTTATGCTGCAGAGACGAGAGTGTTCTCTGCAGGTAGCATAGAGCTCCACAGCAGCCTGAACCCAAATCGTGGGCATGGGCAGCTGCAGGAAGGCTGACACTGTGTACTAGACGCCGTGTCGCTGGATCATGGCCACATAGCCTTAGGCCTGTTTCACACATCAGTGATTCTGGTACGTTTGTGCTTTTTTTTTTTAAACATACCAGAATCACTGACATACGCAGACCCATTATAATGAATGGGTCTGCTCACACGTCAGTGATTTTTCACTGCACGTGTCTCCGTGCGGCGTACCCGCGTGTGCGTGATTGCCGCACGGAGACATGTCCATTTTTTTCTGGCATCACTGATGTTCCACGGACCACGCAGTGGTGTAGTCCGTGAAACACGTGCCAGAAAAAAACGTGCTTTTAAAATAAAAATCATTTTAACTCACCCGGCGTCCAGCGATGTCCTCTGCAGCCCGTGCAGCTTGCTGCTTCTGAGCCGGCTCATTATTGTCGCGCATATTCATGATGCGCGACACAGCCGACCCGGAAGCAGCTGCTGCGGGGGTCAGCACCAGCCAGATGCTGCACCGCGGGAGCGTTCAGCACCATGGAGAGCGGGAGCAGGCGCAGGTGAGATGATTACTGAGTGCAATCACGGGCCACGGAGAACGAAGCCCGGATTGCACTTAGACAACCCACGTGTGCCGTGATTCACGGCACACGGAGGGACATGTGCGTGTTTTACACGCCAGTGAAAAATGTCAGTGTTTTTCACTGACGTGTGAAACGGGCCTAAAAGTGAGAATATTGTTGCTACAGCAACATTTTGGGGGAAGTAGCTGTGGATTCAAAATGCGTAATATACTCCTGAATAAAATCCTTGAGGGGTGCAGATTCCAAAATGGGGTCACTTGTGGGGGTTTTCTGACGTATAGGTACCCAAGGGGCCCTGCTAATGTGACATGGTGCGCGAAGTTTATTTCAACTTTTCCAAAATTCAAATGGTGCTCCTTCCATTCCAAGCCCTCCCATTTATCCAAACAGAATGTGGAGAAGGAAATAACATCACAGGTTTTTTTTTCCAAAGGTCTGTGTTACACCAACTTTATTAACACTGACAAGTCTTAAAAAAAGCACCTAAAAAAACGCATGAAAAACGCATGAAAACTGCATGAAAAACGCATGAAAAACGCATGCGTTTTCGATGCGTTTTTCTCAAAAAGCATTGTTTACAATTCTCCCCTCTGCCAGAGGGTGCGTTTTTATCCGCGCTGAAAAAAAAGCAACGTGTGCACATAGCCTTAGATGGTGCAGACTACATGTATATATCTCATTCTTTGTTTTCGGAGGTTTACCTTTGATTTTTTTAGTCTAAATTAATTTATCACCCATGATAACACAATATGTGGATGTGAAGTTGGTTATACACCTGCAATAGTGGTTGGCTCAACACTTCTTCCGGTGTCTATCTTTTTTTTCTCCCTCTTACATATGCAGTTATATTTACTATTCAAGTATATTTTCAATAGAAAGATGGGAGAAATCTGCAGCATATCTCCCGAAGAACAAAAAGGTATGGCATTTTAATTCAAGCTGTTTAATCCTGATGTCCCCTTCATCTTTGCACTTTAGGTTTTTGCCCAATATAGGGTGAAACCTCGGTTTACGAGTAACTTGGTGTGCGAGTATTACGCTTACCCGAGCAAAGCTTGCTGTAAATTTGTAACTCTGTTTATAAGCAATCTTTGCTGTACGAACAAATACTGCACACACTTCCGGTTCCGTACTTTAACCGCGCTCTCACCCGCTCTTGCAGTCCACACAAACACACATGTTATGCTCACTTTACCTTCCGTTTTCTCGACGACCTCCTGGTTCTTGTAGTCCGCCGGAACAGGATGTGTATAGGGTAACCATTGCGACGATGGTGGAACTGCCGCTGTCAGCCTCTTCTTGCTTGTGCGCGTGTGTTTGTGCATGTGTGGAACGGCACAATATGGGAACAGGATGGGATATTGAACAAGTTGGGGAATGAATTGTCTGAGCTTCCATTATTTCCTATGGGAAATTTTGCGTTGCTAGACGAGTAACTTGGTTTACAAGCACCCTCTCAGAACGGATTGTTCTCGTAAACCAAGGTCCCACTGTACATGAGAATCTGCAAATTTGGACCACTTAAATGTAATGTGCATGTGAGGTCTTTAGCCTACAAGGTACGGTGTTTTGCAGTACGTTATCAGTCATGTTCAGTCTACTAGGCAAAGAGTGCATTTACACCGGAGATCAAAATTAGAGAACAATGTATGAGTACTTGTTTTTTTCAGAAACAATATAATCTACATTGATCAACATTTTGAAAGTTTTTTTTTTTTGTTTTTTTTTTTTTTTTGTAGGCACACCATGCCACTAGAACAGTGTTTTTACAAAAGATCCATATTTTATCACCATAAACACTTTATTTTGCCCAAAATGTAATGATCATAATTAGAGAACAGCAATGACTGTAGCACAGAGAAAGATTATAACTAAATTTTCTGCAAATAACAACAATCACCAATCAGTAGAAAGTGTACAGGCCTGAGCTTTGAATGACTTCAGCACATCTGTGGCTACAGGACATCACTAGTCTCTCATACTGCTCTGGTGTGATTTTGGTCCACTCTTCTTCCAGTCTCTTCCACAGTTCTTTGACTGTTGTGGGTTTCTTGGCCATAACTTTCTCACCAAAGATTTTCCAGAGGTTTTCTACTGGGTTTAGATCAGGACTCTGGGCTGGCCATTTCATTGTTTGAATGTTTTCTGTTTCAATTAACTGCTTGCCCCCTGTCACACAGTAAAATGGGAAATTGTCCTGCATGAAAATTGCTGTCTGATTGAATGATGATTGCAAGCAACCACGTGCTGTTGAAGAAGGTTTTGATACACACTTGCATTCACTCTGCCATGTAGCTGTATGAGAGATCAAACGCCTTCTGGAGAAAACATTCCCCAAACAAGGACACTTCCTCCACTACCTTTCACTGACTTCTTAACACACTTTGGGTTCAGGCTTTCCCCAGTTTGTCTACGAACATAATGTTTCTCATCAGACCTAAATAAATTTAAACTTGCTTTTATCTTTAAAATGAACTGTGTACCACTTTTCCTTTGTCACACAACATGCTCCACACCAAAGATCACTAGCCTTTTGATTCTTTCTGCTAGTTAGAGGTTTGGTCACTGCAGAGTGGGCTTTCAGTCCAAATGCTCTTAAATATCATGACCCTGTATGACGAGACAGATTCTTACCCTGTTCAGTGCTGAACTGGCGAGAAATTCCATCTGCAGTTTTGAAATGATTACCCATGGAGATTCTCCGCATTATGCTGTCCTCTTTTGCATTTGTCTTTCAAAGGTGACCAGCCTTCTTGGGGTACTTCAAAGAGTTTGTGATGTTGTAAAGATGCAATATTCTTGAATTCACAGACTAGGAACGACCAACATCTCTTGCTATGGCTGATAGGCTCACCCTTTTGGCTTTCATCTGGATTTCAGTCACTTTGGAAAGGCACATCATTTTTGCGAAGTCAGTGCAAACTGGAAAGTTAGGCCCTGTGCGCACTTAAAGGTTTTTCCCGCGGATTTCCTGCGGTTTTGCTGCATGTTTCGCTGCAGAAAATGTTCATAACATCTCTGCAGTGAATCACCAGCAAAACCTATGGAAAAAAAAATGCTGTGCACACTATGCGGAATTTGACAGCTGCATGTTTTGCTGCGGGATTCCCGCAGCAAAAACAATTGCATGTCACTTCTTTTCCGCATGTCACTGCGGGATTTCACTCCACTGACTGCCATGTAATCGTGAAATCCCGCAGGGAATAACGCAGGCAGCAAATTCTGTGTGGTTCATTGCGTTTTCCTACGTTATTCCCTCCGGTATTTCGCGGTTTACCTGCGGTAATGTACATCGCTGCCTGCGGTTTGCAGGGAAGTGATGTCATTATGCCAGGAAGAGGAAACGGAGCAGAGTAAACACACACACACACATACCACAGACACACACACAGACAACACAGACATATAGAATACACATAGAAAGCAAACGGAAATATAGAAAACAAAACACATGGGCTCCGCCGTATTTTTACCCTTCCAGTTGAGGTAAGCACACAGCGGCGCCCCGGTATAGGTATCAGGCTGGGGAGGGCGATGGGCAGGGTTAATGTCCCCCGCCTCCCTCCCCCCTCCCACAGCCGAGAATATCAGCCGCAGCTGCCCCGGGACTGTCGCATGCATTATGCGACAGTCCCGGAGTGTCCCCGGCTCTTCTTGTTACCGTGATGCGGTGGCAATCAAGGTAATGTAAGGAGTTAATGGTGGCGGATCACCGCCACTAATTCTAGGCTTGATCATGGCAGCGTCTATGAGACAGCTGACATGATCAACCCGTAAGTAAAGTGAAAAAACACACACACCGAGAAATCCTTTATTTTAAATAAAACACAAAAAAGCTCCTGGTTCACCATTTTATTAACCCCCCTGAAACACACAGCTCCGGCGACTGACACACTGCTGAATGCAGCCTCGCAACGAGACAGCAGAGGTAACCACTGGGCATTTCCCACGGCCGGTAATGTGCATACACTGCCGACCGTGAGAAATGCAGCGTGTGCTCACAGGGACTCTATCTATCTATCTATCTATCTATTCTCCTATCTATTCTTCTAACTGTCTATTTCTCTATCTATCTATCTTGCATTAAATGCAATAAAGCACATGTACCAACCCGCATGCGGCAATACCGCGGTAGAACCGCGGCAAACCGCATGCGGTTTTCGGGTGCAGTTTGCCGCGTTTTTTTTTTACCGCGGATGCGGTAATTTTTCAATGCCTGCGGAATTTTCTTGAGAAAATTCCATTTTCCAGTGTGCACAAAGCCTTAGACTGCCAGTTACATAGGGTTTGTCAGATAATTAAGGAAATTAGCACCAAGTGCCAGACTAACACTAATAACTTAAAGGTATCTGACAGTGTTCTCTAATTTTGATCAGTGTTCTTTTTCATTTACTGTATTTTTTGGACTATAAGACGCACCAGACTATAAGACGCACCATGGTTTTAGAGGAGGAAAATAAAACTTTAAGCAAAAAAAATGTGGTCATGACACACTGTTATGGGGCGAGGATCTGCTGCTGACACTTATGGGGGTAATGTCCCCAAATTCTCTACTAAGGTACCCCATCCTGGTAATGATCCTCCTGCCTTGTATACGATCCTGCTATAACCCCCCATCCTGCTCATAGACCCCCATCCTGCTCATATACCCCTATCCTGCTCATATTCCCCCATCCTGCTCATATTCCCCCATCCTGCTCATATTCCCCCATCCTGCTCATATTCCCCCATCCTGCTCATATTCCCCCATCCTGCTCATATTCCCCCATCCTGTTCATATACCCCCATCCTGTTCATATACCCCCCCCCATCCATCCTGCTCATATACTCCCATCCTGCTATATGCCCCCATCGTGCTCATATACCATCCTGGTATATGGCCTGTATTCTATAGCACAGAGAAAAAAAATAAACGTTTATACTCACCTTTTCCTCACTTCCTCCAGCACCGATCATCTTCCTTTCTGCGCCGCTGACCTGTGTGTGTGTAGCCGTTCCCCTGCAGCATCGCGATGTCTTCCTGTCTGTGCCGATCAGCTGATCAGCACAGATCAGCTGACCGGCACAGACAGGAAGACATCGCATGCTGCAGGGGGACGGCTCCACACACTGGGACGGGTGAGTACACTGATTCACTGCACCCCGCGCTGATGATGATGCGCGGGGAGCAGTGAATACAGCCGCACATGATCACTCCAGGCTGTAATTGCCAGGGTGATCATGCGGACCGGCTCTTTACTATGTGCGCGTCCCTGCTCGTCCTCCCGCCCACCTGTCAGCGCCGACTTCTACGCTGAGAAATGGGCGGGAGGATGGGCGTGCATATGTAATGAGCGGGCCCACGTGGTCACAGCAGGCTGCTACAGCCTGCTCGTGCCCCCGATGACCCGCTCCACCGCAGCACCCTCATTCCAGGCCGCAGCCCTATAGTCAGACCATAAGACGCACCCCCAACTTTCCCCCAACATTTGGGCGAAAAAAGTTGCGTCTTATGGTCCGAAAAATACGGTATCTCATTTCCATTTTATGTGCGTTTGAAAAAAAAAATCAAATTTTTGAAATAAGCTTAAAATACTGCAAGCTTACTCCTGTTAGGATATAATCACATAGGACAACACAATGACCTTTACATTTAGAAAATTGTTCTCTAATTTTAATCTCCAGTGTAGATAGTTCAACTGTGCTCTCCAATGCTACAGAGATAAAACTGTACACAGTTAGGACCAGTGGATCACCCTAGCCATTGGTCTGATCTGTCAATGGGTTTGGTGCTCTTTTGCTCAACAACATCAGACAACCACTTTTAAAATTAACTATTGCAATTAAATATTTATAAATAAGTAAAATAGTTACTGAAAAAGATTGATCTTGGGGAACGTATTCAGATGCAAATAATGTTTTAATGTTAAAAGGGACATTTCTTGATTCTGAATTTGCTTTTACAGATAATGGAACGTGGACTCAACTTTGGTTAGTGTCGGATTATCACGAGCATGGCTCACTTTTTGATTACTTAAACCGGTATACAGTAACTGTGGAAGGAATGCTAAAGCTCTCATTGTCTACGGCAAGCGGCTTGGCTCATCTTCACATGGAGATAGTTGGGACACAAGGTATGGCTATATAAGGGATTTTGTAAAAAAAAATGACTAAATAGGAAACAGTTTTTGCATTAAACATGTGAATTACATAATTTTTGTTAAATAATTCACCCCCTCCAACCACACCAGTGACTGAGCCAATTTTGGCCTTTGTCTACGTTCCCACCAGTAGCATAGCTACTAAAATGGAGAAAGGAGGTGAGGGGGGGGGGCAGAGGGTGCAGTCGCCCTGGGCGCCATGCTCAGAGGGGGCCCACCCGGAGGTACAATACTGTGCAAACTATATCAGTAGCACTGCACCTTTTAAATATAGCGACTTGGCCGCATCACGTTGTGTGTAGTCAGGTGATATTACACAGCGCAGCTATTTGCAGAGATTTCCCGTATGTTCCTCCAGGGCCTGCGATGCTCAGTGCTGGCTCTGCCTCCCTCTCGGTGGCGGCTTCACATTCCTCTTCCTCTGCTACTGCTGGTGGTAATATGCAGGAAATTAGCATCTAAGATTGTGTACAGTGAGGGAGGGGAGTTACTGTGATGACAGGTGGGTATGTTATTTACTGTGCAGTGTGGGTGCCTGATAACATGTATGTAATAAGGAGATGTGGGTGTGAATGTGGGGGGGAGGGGAGTTATTAGACTGTGCACTGGTCTGATCTGGGGAAATCCTAATGTATACTGTGTGACTGTGTGGCACAGTATAATTTGTGGTGCTGGTGGGTGTTATACTGTCAGGGAGGGAATTTTTAATTAAAGTTCTTTTAGTACAGTTTTTTAAACTATCAGGGGAAGGGAGGGAACACCCCTCTTTCCACCAAAGCACATGACGCGCTCTCTAGTGCCCCTCTTCAGGCCAATTGTGGAATTGTGCAACAAACCACAGATTTTAAAAGGGGAGAAATCTGCATATACAGTACAGACCAAACGTTTGGACACATCTCATTCAAAGAGTTTTCTTTATTTTCATGACTCTAAAAATTGTAGATTCACATTGAAGGCATCAAAACTATAAGTATTTCATTCCACATGTTTTAATTCAAAGTGTGAAACAACTGAAAATATGTCTTATATTCTAGGTTCTTCTTCAAAGTACCCACCTTTTGCTTTGATTGCCAAGAATGTGCAAAGCAGTATTCTCTTGATGAGCTTCAAGACGTAGTCACTGGAAATGGTTTTCCAACAGTCTTGAAGGAGTTCCCAGAGATGCTTAGCACTTGTTGGCCCTTTTGCCTTCACTCTGCGGTCAAGCTCACCCCAAACCATCTCAATTCGGTTCAGGTCTGATGACTGTGGAGGCCAGGTCAGCTGGCGTAGCACCCCATCACTCTCCTTCTTAGTCAAATAGCCCTTACACAGCCTGGAGGTGTGTTTGGGGTCATTGTCCTGTTGAAAAATAAATGATGGTCCAACTAAATGCAAACCGGATGGAATAGCACGCCGCTGCAAGATGCTGTGGTAGTCAAGCTGGTTCAGTATGCCTTCAATTTTGAATAAATCCCCAACAGTGTCACCAGCAAAGCACTCCCACAGCATCACACCTCCTCCTCCTCCATGCTTCACGGTCGGAACCAGGCATGTAGAGTCCATCCGTTCACCTTTTCTACAAAGACACAGTGGTTGGATCCAAAGATCTCAAATTTGGACTCATCAGACCAAAGCACAGATTTCCACTCGTCTAATGTCCATTCCTTGTGTTCTTTAGCCCAAACAAGTCTCTTCTGCTTCTTGGCTGTCCTTAGTAGAGATGAGCCACCCCCCTGGAGTTCGGGTTCGGTTTGTCGAACGGTGCCCCGTTCGACGAGCCGTTTGACGAACCTCTCGAACCCCATTGAAAACAATGGGAGGCAATCACAAACACATAAAAACACATTATAAATGTACACATACAGTTAATAAACATTGCCATAACACTTACCAGTGCCCGTGATGCGTCCTGCACTCTGTCTCCCGCCGCTTTTCCATCGGTAATCGCTGCGTCCTCCCGGGAACTTGCAGTGATGCAGGACCTATCGTGACGTCAAAATAGCCATGTGACCAGTCACGTATCTATTATCTCATTGGCTACAGACTGGTCACATGGCTTTGACGTCATGTTAGGTCCTGTCACTGCACTCTCCGGTACACGGTGCACGTTTGTGTATCGCCGTGTACCGGCGACATGCTCTGGCACACGGTCGACTCCCCGTTCTGCTTCCCCGTTCCATTATTGACCGGCTGACACAGCCGGTAAATAACGGAGATCACCGTTGCCATAGCAACGCGCCTGTTAGCGGTGACTTCACCGCTAACAGCCGCAGCGGCACCGGGAATCACGTGATCGGAGCACCGTTGCTATGGCAACCCGTCTGTCAGCGGTGACGTTACCGCTAACAGCCAGCAGCACTGATCACTCACGGAGTGTAAAGCCTGCATGGGGAGCAGCGTCTTTCTCCCATGCAGTGCTGCTGATGTAGCAGAGCTGCATGTGTTGAAGGAGAAAGAAGACAGAAGACCATGGATCGTGGAGGGATAAGAGGGAGTAATAAACATGGAGTCTCTAATGTGTCTGTGTATTTATTTCTATTAAAGTATTTTTTCTCTGTGTGGTGTCTTTTTTTTTTTTTAACCCTTTATTGGAGATTCTTAATGGCCGGGTCAAACTTGCCTGACCTTAAGAATCTCTGGCTTAATACTAGCTACTAAAACAAAGCTAGTATTAACTCATTATTACCCAGTAAGCCACCCGGCTTCAGGGCTGCTGGAAGAGTTGGATACAGCGCCAGATGATGGCGATTCTATGAGCGCCATTTTCTGGGGCGGCTGTGGACTACAATTCGCAGCAGAGGGGCCCAGAAATTTCGGGCTAACCTGTGCTGCGGATTCCAATCCCCAGCTGCCTACTTGTACCCGGCTGGACACAAAAATGGGGTGAAGCCCACATTTTGGTTTTTTTTTGTTATTTTTTTTAATCATTTCATGAAATTCATGAAATAATTAAAAAAAGGGCTTTCCTATATTTTTAGTTCCCAGCCGGTTACAAATGGGCAGCTGGGGGTTGGGGGCAGCCATACCTGCCTGCTGTACATGGCTAGCACAAAAAATATGGCGAAGCACGCGTCATTTTTTTTGTAGTTTTTTGGCAAAAAAAATAAAAAATGCTTCCCTGGATTTTCCATTGCCAGTGAAGGTAACACCAAGCAGTGGGGGTTGGCAGCCAGTGGCTGCTTGGATTACCCTTAGCTAGCAATACAAAAAATGCAGCGGGAGCCCATATATATTTTTTTTAATTTTATTTAAATAACTAAAAACAAAAAAGGGCTTCCCTATATTTTGATTGCTGGACATCACAGTGCTGTAAAAATAAATCTTTAAAAAAAAAAAAAAGACGTAGTGCTCCGCGATATTTTTGATTCTCAGCTCAGATAAAGCAGACAGCTACGGGTTGCCACCCCCATCTGCCTGGCGTTACCTTGGCTGGAAATTAAAAAAAAAAAAATAGTTAAAAAAAAAAAAGATGTTGGGTCCCCTTATTTTTGATTGCCAGCTAGGGTAAAGCAGACGGCTGTAGCCTGAAAACCACAGCTGGCAGCTTTACCATGGTTGGGGATCCAATGTGGAGGTCACCCCAGGCTCTTTTTTTATAATTATTTTATAAATATTAATAATTAAAAAAAAAAAGTAGGGTCCCCCCAAATTGGATCACCAGCCAAGGTAAAGCGGACAGCTGTGGTCTTGTATTCTCAGGGTGGGAAGGTCCATAGTTATTGGCCCTTCACAGCCTAAAAATAGCAGGCCGCAGGCGCCCCAAAATGGCGCATCCACTAGATGCGCCAATCCTGGCCTTCCACCCCAGCTCATCCCGTGCCCTGGTGCAGTGGCAAACGGGGTAATAAATGGGGTTGATACTAGCTGTAAGGTCACCTGACATCAAGCCCAGCAGTTTGTGATGTCATGGCGTCTATCACATACCTGACATCACAAACTGTCAGGACTAACAAAACAAATAGACAAAAAAAATGTATTTGACAAAACACTCCCCAAAACATTCCCCCTTTCACCAATTTATTGTAAGGAAAAAAAATAAGGGGGTCCCACGATGACTCTGGACAGTCTAAAATATGGGGGGAGACATTCAGGGAACATATCCCCCATTTTCTAGGAGTGGAGACCCTTCATGTGAGGAGTGTGGGTGCAATGAATCTGCACCCACTCTCCCCGGGTCCACAGAGGCAGAGTCCATGTCGTAAGTGTTGCTACAAAAGCTGCAATGCCCTGCTCATGAAGTAAGGACATGCCTAATCAGGAGAACTATTCTATATTTCCAAATATTGGTATTTGCAGATATTATTGCTATTCCACCTACTATATAATGGGGATAGGATCTTGGAGATGGAATACCCCTTTAAGTCCAGTTATCCAGCGGAATGAATACTAAGCAACAGAGCTCACTATTTAGACATATTTTCTTGTGGCGTATAATGGACTCTCATGTTTGGTAGTCGTTCAGCAGGGCAACTATAAAATCAAATACCTCCATTTGGAAATGTAGTATAGCTCTCCTAATCAACTATGTTCCTTACCTCATGAGCAGGGCATTGCAGTAGCTTACAGATACATGGTTACCACCACTCACTGTGTCTGAACACAGGAAGCTGAGTTGACAGCCGCTCTCTGCATGCGGCAGCGTCTATTGTGAAGGAGGGGGCCGCGGGGGATCAACGCTGCACAGGTACCGTGGGACACCGGGGAACACCTGTGGGATTATAGAGGGTGACCTGGCAGGGCCTGGGGAGGAGTTTTCTGTCGCATGTGTCATGGCACATGCGACAGAAATCAGAGGAGTAGGGTGAATGTGGCCGGTGCGTTGCTGTGTGCGTGGCCATCTTGGATTTCCGGGAGGGGGTAGGGGGGGGGCACTTTGGCGACACCAGGGGATCGGAGGGGACCGAGGAGGAGATTTATCTCCCATATGACATGTTTGTTCATGCCAGATGGGGGAGAAATAATTTTTTACCGGTGCTGTCATTTACTGTAACGTGATCATCGGTATACGGTGTATACCGGTGATCACGTGAGCGGGGACTGGAAAAAATGGCCTGAATCATGATCTCCAGGGTCTCAGCTACCCCTGAAACCCCGGAGATTTTCTGACGCTGGGGGGCGCTATTCACTTATTTCTGTCTGGTGTTTATAAACGGCAGATCAGTATAGGCTTCATTCACACTGCCGATCCGTTTTTGCTGTCCGCAAAAAACGGTCCGTTTTTTTCACGGGCGCATCCGTGTGGCATCAGTTTCCGTTCCGTGTACGGTCTGTATGTCCGTTTGTCATCCGTGTGCCTTCCGCTTTTTTTGCGTACTGCAAAAAAACTGAAGGAGGGAAAATACATAAATTTACCCAGGATCCATAGCTTCAACCTACATGAGGCGGTCAAATGCTCACTCCAGTGCCATTTTATACTGCTTTTCACAGCATAGAGCGCTCTGGTGATTTTCCTGTGCTTGTACACTTCATATCAGTCTCTTCTGTCATTATAATGGCAGAAAGACACATTATTATTATTATTATTATTATTTATTATTATAGCGCCATTTATTCCATGGCGCTTTTTAAGTGAAAGAGGGTATACGTACAACAATCATTAACAGTACAAGACAGACTGGTATAGGAGGAGAGAGGACCCTGCCCGCGAGGGCTCACAGTTTACAGGGAATGGGTGATGGTACAATAGGTGAGGACATAATGTCCCACTCCCCTGCATTTTGTAATTTTGCACTTTTTGGTGCCTTTCATGTGGCACTAAGGGGTGCTTAGCCTTGTATTTACCAAAAAAATAAATACATTTAAAAAAAAAAATGACATGGGGCTCCCCCTATTTTTGATAGCCAGCTTAGGGTAAAGCAGACGGCTGCAGCCTGCAGACCACAGCTGGCAGATTCACCTTGGCTGGTAATCCAAAACTGAGGGCACCCCACGCTGTTATTTTAAATTAAATAAATAATTTAAAAAAAAAAAAATGTGGGGGTCCCCCCAAAATTAAATCACCAGCCAAGGTAAAGCAGACAGCTGGGGTCTGATATTCTTAGACTAGGGAGGTCCATGGTTATTGGACTCTCCCCAGCCTAAAAATAGCAGGCCGCAGCCGCCCCAGAAGTGGCGCATCCATTAGATGCGTCAATCCTGGTGCTTCGCCCCAGCTCATCCCGTTGCCCTGGTGCGGTGGCAAACGGGGTAATATATGGGGTTAATACTAGATGTGTAATGTCACCTGGCATCAAACCCTGGGGTTCGTGAGGTCAGGCATCTATCAGATACCTGACATCACCAACCCAGTCAGTAATAAAAAAAACAAAATAGACGACAAACACATTTTTATTTGAAAAAACACTCCCCAACACATTCCCTCTTTCACCAATTTATTAGAAAGAAAAACAAATCCAGGTCTGCTGTAATCCAAGGGCTTCCCATGACGATCCATACCATAGTCATTGTCCCAGTCAATGAAGAACAGAATGTTTCCCATTGGCTGGTAGAGCAATGCAGTGACCTGAGCTAACATTAATAGGTCAGCCCAGGTCACTGTAGGGCATGACAAGTGCTGCTGTCAGGAGCGAGGTACATTACCTGCGGTGACTATCTCCTGCACTGCTGACAGCAAACCTGTCACTGAGTTCAATGACCGCCGCCTTCACAGCCAAGTATCGCGGGAGCCCGTGATGTCACCGTTAGTCACAGTCTTGGGTAGGCAGATAGAGGAAATGTGAAGCGGCAGCCATAGAGGACAGTGACCGCGCTGACATCGGGAGGGCAGGACTTCATCACTGCAGGTAAGCTGAGCGGGGCCATGTGTGCAGAGTGTGAGGTGGGTGGAGCCAAGCGGGGCCATGTGTACGGAGTGCGAGGTAAGTGGAGCCAAGCAGGGCCATGTGTGCAGAGTGCAAGGTGGGTGGAGCCTAGCGGGGTAATGTGTGCGGAGTGCGAGGTGGGTGGAGCCAAGCGGGCCATGTGTGCAGAGTGCGAGGTAGGTGGAGCCAAGCAGGGCCATGTGTGCGGGCGGCGGAGTGCGAGGTGAGTGGAGCCTAGCGGGGCCATGTGGCGCTGAGGACGTCAGTGCCAGGGATTGCATGGCTGGGGACAGGTGAGTGTGTGTACATGCCGCGTGCAGGAGGGGGGCGGAGCCCAACGGGGAAGTGTCGGCTCTCTGCACACGTAACTAGGGTAAATATCGGGTTACCAAGCAAAGCGCTTTGCTTTGATACCCGATATTTATCTTGGTTACCAGCTTACTGCAGGCTGCCAGCGATGGCTCCCTGCACACTGTAGCTGCACAAAGCCCTGGTTTTGGTGATCGAGACGTTCTCGAATGTAACTCAAACTGTCGAGCTTTTAGCAAAAAGCTCAATTTCGAGTTCGATCTTGAGCACCCCCAAAATCACTCGAACATGAAATTGGCGAACCTCGAACATCGCTCATTTCTAGTCCTTAGCAGTCGTTTCCTAGCAGCTATTTTACCATGAAGGCCTACTGCACAAAGTCTACTCTTAATAGTTATTCTAGAGATGACAAGGTGTCCAAACTTTTGGTCTGATCTGTAGATCATATTAATTATTAATCAAGCCCTTTCTATATAGCGGATTAGTTGTTCAGAATAAACTCCATAAAAACCATTACTTTAAATATGTGTACAAAATACACACTAGGAGTGCTATATTCAAACATATAAATCATTTGTTGAATACAAAAAAGTATACATACAAAACATCTTAAAATGACATGTTTACAAAATACTTATTAGAGAACTCCTAAAAAGGGGAGAGTAACCGTGTGTCCAGGGACAGAGTAAAGGTGGTTAGTATCTCAGAACGTCTATCATAAATGATTCAAAGGTTATAAATGTGCATCGTCCCATGTGATTTATATCCAGAAAGCCTGGAGGAAAGGGGCGGCACATAATAATGCTGTATCAGCAAAAGACTTGTTTGGGAGTATAGATTAGGAAACAAAAGGTTGAATATCCTGTATATGTGACTTACCCATGAGGATAGACTGACAGGTTTACTGCCACTGTGCACTATGCACGCACGTATCGCATTGGCGGCTTCTTCAGTAGAGTGGAGTAGATGTCTGGCATGTCTCTATGGCCCGTTTATAACTATGTTACAACACGTGTTGGTAATTTGATCACAACGTCCTCAGGTGGATTTCGTCCAAGTCTGGCGCATGCGTCGCCGGTGACATCCGGGAAAATTTGCACACAACCTGGCAGAGCTTTAACCGACATGCACATGCTCAGAGTGACGTCATCAGAGCATGCGCGTCAGGTTATTAGAGGCCGCCGGATGTATGCACCCGGAAGTGTCCGCTGCGGTGCATGCGCACATCAAAGGAGTAATCCAGTCTGCTGTCCATTTGCCTCATTATAGATAGGGCAGGCTATCGAAACCATTTCAGGGGGAATGTGACGAGCTACAAAAGCAGTTATATTGCTTAAAAGTAAATTAAATAATCATGAAGAATGTATACATGCCACATTAATATAAAAGAGCGTGATGAATATTCAGACAAAAGCGTCATGTCGATATAACATGTATAAGAATATGCAGCAAACGTCACACTCGCCATCCCAAAAACAGAGGTAACAAACCTGAATCTGATCCATATTATAACAAGGTTTTCACATCTCATAAAGATAAAGGGTATCTGGATATACTAGAAATACTAGAAAGTTATGAGTATAGGGATATTAATAAAGACAAAGTTTTACATAGTCTTATAAACATTGTACTGATACACAGTATTCATACTTAACCTCATAACGACGGCCGTACGACTTAAAGCGGCGGCAAAACAGGGTACTTATTCTGTTCCGCCGCTTTAAAGCGGCGGCCCGAAAAAACCCTGTAGCGCCCCCCAGCGACCGAAAATCTCGGGGGTTTCAGCTACCGGGGGTAGCTGAGACCCCCCAGATTATGAATCGGGGTGTTTTTTTTGGACCCCGATCATGTGATCGCCGGTATACACCGTATACCGACGAACACATGAAAAAAAAAGAAATGGCCGGTAAAACTGATTTCTTTTTCATCTGACATGATCAAACATGTCAGATGAGAAAGAAATCTAACCCCCTAGTGCCCCCAAAGCCCCCGGTACCGGAGAGTCCCCCCACCCCCACCCCTACCCCCACCGGACATCCAAAATGGCGCCGAAGCGCACAGAAAACTGCCGCCGGCGCCGGCTCTGCAGTCATTTCCCTCCGATCTGAAATGATCAAACATTTCAGATCGGAGGGAAATGTCCTCCCCCTGACCCCTCCTCCGGTCCACCGGAGCCCTCTGGTCACCGGAGCCCCCTCCGGTCTCCAGAGCCACCCCCCCTCCCCCCTCCGGAGCGTGGAAGATGGCGGCGCACAGCGCGCGGCCGCCTTCATTCTGCTCTTTCTGCCGCATGTGACACGTCACATGCGGCAGAAAGGTGTCCCCAGGTCCCACTAGGTCACCCCCCGTCACCCCCCCCCCCCAAGCCCCCGGTTATACGTTACCTGTCTGCCGCTCCGGGCCCGCGATCGCCGCCTCCTTCTTCTTCAATGCTGGCGGCGCATGCGCAGACAGCGGCTGTCAGCTGGATCCCTGCAAGCAGGAATCCTGCTGACGTCGCTGATGCACAGGCTCCACTGTGGACCGGGGGAGGGTGAGTGCAGTGATCTGCAGCCACACTCCTCACATGGAGAGGCTGCTGTTCCAGAAAATGGGGGGTACGTTCTGTGAGCGTGCCCCTCATATTCTGGAATGAGGTTACTGCAGGTCACTCTGCCCTAGGTTGGACCGGGGCAGTGTGAGTGCAGTATTCTCAGATTACTGCACCCACACTGCTCATGGAGAGCTTGCTCTTCCAGAAAATGGGGGATACGTTCCCTGAACGTGCCCCCCATATTCTAGAAGATCCAGAGCCGGCGTGGGACCTCCAAAATGGATTACAGCGACCGGAATTTCTTTATTTTCAATAAATTGGTAAAAGAGGAATGTTTCGGGGAGTGTTTTTTCAAATAAATTTTTTTTTTGTCTTTTTTTTTTCTATTACTGACTGGGTTAGTGATGTCGGGTATCTGTTCAGATGCCGTGACATCACTAACCCCAGGGCTTGATGCCAGGTGACATTACAGCTGGTATCAACCCCATATATTACCCCGTCTGCCACCGCACCAGGGCGCGGGATGAGCTGGGGCGAAGCGCCAGGATTGGCGCATCTAATGGATGCGCCACTTCTGGGGCGGCTGCGGCCTGCTATTTTTAGGCTGGGAAGAGTCCAATAACCATGGCTCTTCCCACCCTGAGAATACCAGACCCCAGCTGTCCGCTTCACCTTGGCTGGTGATCTAATTTGGGGGGGACCCCACGTTTTTTTTTTTTTTTAAAAAAACGCCTGGGGAGCCCTCCAAATTGATCACCAGCCAAGGTGAAGCTGTCAGCTGTGGTTTGCAGGCTACAGCTGTCTGCTTTACCCTAGCTGGCTATCAAGAATAGGGGGGACCCCACGTCGTTTATTTTAATTATTAATTTTTTGGGGGGCTAAATACAAGGCTAGGCACCCTTTAGTGCCACATGAAAGGCACTAAAGGGCGCCAGCTTAGAATATGCAGGGGAATGGGACGTTATATTTGTTTGACATCTATCCATTCATCCATTGTAGCATTTTACGCTGTGTGCCCACAATCAGGGTTTGCAGCGTTTTGGGCGCAGAGTGTTTTCCCTGTGTCCATAACGCTGCGTTGTGCAGTAGAAGCACAGTGGAAGGATTTTTAGAAATCCCATGCCCAATGGGCTTCTTTTCTCCGCAGCATAAACCGACCTGTGGCGCAGCTTCCCGAGCCTCAGCATGTCAATTTATGCTGCGGAGATGAGTGTTCTCTGCAGGTAGCATAGAGCTCCACAGCGGCCTGAACCCAAATCGTGGGCTTGGGCAGCTGCGTTCTCCCGTGGACAACACTCACATCTCTGCAGGAGGCTGACACTGTGTACTAGATGCCGTGTCGCTGGATCATGGCCACATAGCCTAACAGTGAGACATTTGTTGCTACAGCAACATTTTTGTGAAGTACCTGTGGATTCAAAATGCTTACTATACTCCTGAATAAAATCCAGTTTCCAAAATGGGGTCACTTGTGGGGGTTTTCTGATGTATAGGTACCCAAGGGGCCCTGCAAATGTGACATGGTGCCCGCAATTTATTTCAACTTTTCCAGAATTCAAATGGTACTCCTTCCATTCCAAGCCCTCCCATTTATCCAAACAGAGGTTTTTGGCCACATGTGGGGTATCCCTGTGCTCATAAGACATTGGATAACAACCTGTGGGGTCCACGGTTTGTTGTTGTCTCTTGAAAAAGTGAGAAATTTGATGCTAAAGCAACAGTTTTGTGAAAAAAATGAAGATTTTCAATATGGCAACCTAAGCTTATCAAATTCTGTGAAGTACTCGTGGATTCAAACTGCTCACTATACACCTTGATAAAAGCCTTGAGGTGTCTTGTTTCCAGAATGAAGTCACTTGTGGGGGACCGCCACTGTTTAGGCACCTCAGGGGCTCTCCAAATGCAACCTGGCGTCCGCTATTGATTCCAGCCAATTTTGCAGTCAAATGGCACTCCTTCCCTTCCGAGCCCTGCCATGCGCCCAAACAGTTGATTTCCACCACATATAAGGTATCGCCAAACTCAGGAGAAATTGCACAATAAATGTTATGCTGAATTTTTTCCTTTTACTCTTGTAAACAAAAAAGCTACCTGGTTGAAATAACAATTTTGTGGTAAAATTTTTTTTTTTTTTTTTCATGGCTCAACGTTATAAAATTCTGTGAAGCACCTGGGGGTTCAGGGTACTCACCAAACATCTAGATAAATTCCTTGAGGGGCCTAGTTTCCAAAATGGGGCCACTTGTGCGGGGTTTCTGCTGTTTAGGTACCTTAGGGGACCTCCAAATGCGACATGGTGCCCGCAATCTTTTTCAGCCAAATTTCCTTTCTAAAATTCAAATATTGCTCCTTTCGTTCCAAGCCCTCCCATTTGTCCAAACAAAGGTTTCAGACCACATGTGAGGTATCACCGCGCTCATAAAAAAGTGGTTAACAAACCTTGAGGTCAAATTTTTGGAATTACCTCTTGAAAAAGTGAGAAAATTGATGCTAAAGCAACATTTTTGAGAAAATTATTAAAATTTTCAATATGACAACGTAACGTTAACAAAATCTGTGAAGTACCTGTGGATCCAAAATGCTCACTATACCCCTAGATAGAAGCCTTGAGGGGTCTAGTTTCCAAAATGGTGTCACTTGTGAGGGATTTCTTCTGTTTAGGTACCTTAGCGGACCTGTAAATGCAACATGGTGCTCGCAATCTATTTCAGCCAAATTTGCTTTCCAAAATTCAAATATTGCTCCTTCTGTTCCGAGCCCTCCCATTTGTCCAAACAGAGGTTTCTGACCACATGTGGGGTATCGGCGCGCTCATAAGAAAGTGAAGAACAAGTTTTGAGGTCCATTTTGTTGTGTTATTTCTTCTAAAAGTGAATAAATTTGGGTTAGAGCAACATTTTTAGGTAAAATTTAATTTTTGCTTTTTTTCATTCCACATTGCTTTTGTTCATGTGAAGCACCTGAAGGGTTAATAAACTTCTTGAATGTGGTTTTGAGTACTTTGGGGGGTGCAGTTTTTAGAATGGTGTCACTTTTGGGTATTTTCTGTCATCTAGGCCTATTGAAGTCACTTCAAATGTGATGTGGTCCCTAAAAAACTGGTTTTGTAAATTTTGATGTAAAAATGAGAAATTGCTGATAAACTTTGAACCCCTCTAACTTCCTAACGAAAAAAAATTTTGTTTCCAAAATTGTGCTGATGTAAAGTAGACATGTGGGAAATGTTATTTATTAACTATTTTGTGTCACAGAAATCTCTGGTTTAACGGTATAAAAATTCAAAAGTTGAAAATTGCTAAATTTTCAAAATTTTTGCCAATATTCAATTTTTTTCATAAATAAACACAAAAAATATTGTCCTAAATTTGGTAGTAACATGAAGTCCAATATGTGACGAAAAAACAATCTCAGAATCACCGGGATCCGTTGAAGCGTTCCAGAGTTATAACCTCATGAAGTGACACTGGTCAGAATTGCAAAATTTGGTCTGGTCATTAAGGTGAAAATTAGCTCCGTCACTAAAGGGTTAAATAACAAATAGATATAGTGTGTATTGATGATATTATCCCAACTGAGGAATAATAGTTAACGAGGCAAAAAAGGTAATATGCAGAGATAAGGATATAACACCTACCTTATTTTTCGGACTATAAGACGCACCGGACCATAAGACGCACCCAGGTTTTAGGAGTGTAAAATAGGAAAAAAAAATGTTGAAGCAAAAAATGTGGTATAATATTTAGTAACATAAATAACACTGTAATATTTCACTAATGTAACTGTAAACAACTCAACAGCAGCATCGACAACCATTATTTCTGACTTTGAGCTTTAAGTCCAGAAATTCCTCTAATTATCAGGGAAATCCCAAGAACTCATCACTACTATCAGAATGATACTGTTATGGGGGGATCTGCTGCTGACGCTGGTATGGGGGGGGATCTGTTGCTGACGCTGGTATGGGGGGGATCTGCTGCTGACGCTGGTATGGGGGGGATCTGCTGCTGACGCTGGTATGGGGTGATCTGCTGCTGACACTGTTATGGGGGGGGATCTGCTGCTGACGCTGTTATGGGGGATCTGCTGCTGACGCTGTTATGGGGGATCTGCTGCTGACACTGCTATGGGGATCTGCTGCTGACACGGTTATGGGGGTTCTATTCATGTCAAGTGGTTTATTATTACAATATCTTCTTGCCTATAAGCAGAACTTTAACTCCAAGCATGTCCTGTATGGCATGCTTGGAGTTCTAGTTCAGCACAGTAATGTGATTTTTACTATAATGTACGGTACTTTATTAGGGGGAGGGGGTACTTATACTTTATTGTACTGCAACAGTTAACCTCTTACTGGAGCAGACTCCAGCTATGATAATGATGTACTTTAAGCCTGGCCCTGTCGCCGCATCAGAAACCAGGAAGTACGGTAACAGTGATGAAGAGGCAGGGCCAGTGGGGAGGAGGGAGGGCTGTGCTGTCCTGGAGGAGGAGACTGTCCACTGTACTGAGCGCAGGTAACGTGCAGCGGCAGTCATTTCATCACCAGAGTGGTGATGATACACTAGCCGCCGCCAGCACTGCTCCTGCAACCGCCGCCAGCCCTGATCCTGCTCTGTAATAGCAAGTAGGCATCTCCCCAGCAGCTGCTGGATGCCGGCGGCTGCGGAGAGACCATGTGTGCCGGCTATTGCAGAGCAGGAACTACCGTAAATAACGCGCTGTCTGCTCCCCATGTCCCATGTCCACTCTCAGCGCCGTCCCTTTGCCCCTCAAGCCCCATATAATCCACATATAATACACTATTCAGACCATAAGACGCACCCCCCACTTTCCTCCAAAATTTGGAGGAAAAAAAGTGCGTCTTATCGTCCGAAAAATACGGTAAATATAGATGGAATTATTGCTCCAGGGAGATAGTCGGATGGACCAAGGTATGAAGAAAATTCCACGTGTCTGAAGTATCAAGGTGTTTCAGAGAAGATAGAGCATTAGATACAAAAGTATTGCTCATGATGGGTTATCACTAAAAATTAAAAAACATAGACAAAAACAGCCATTTAAAATAAATCATTAGGATACAACATGTATCAATATAGTCAGAGGATGGACGATGGTGGGGAGCACAGATTATAAAAATAATGCGAAGCTTAATTTTTCATTTAACCCATCAGGGGTCATAGTGCCTAGTGACGATCCACCTGCACTCCAATTGTGCCAATTGCTTCTTTAGGTCTCCCCCTCTGATACCGCAGTGCAAGGCATCAATGCCTTTCACCTTTAGTCCGGAGGAGTCTCAATTGTGGGCAATTTTGAAGTGTCGGGGGAGGGTTCTAAGGGATGTGAGATCATCAGTTTGTCTGGAGTTGACAATATCACAGACATGCTCTCTTGTTCGGACTCGAAGTTGTCTAGAAGTGAGTCCAATATATATTTTAGAACAAGGGCATGTTGCGTGATAAATGACGTGGGTACTACTACAAGATATATATTTCAAGCTCTTGTGATGTTTTTTGTTGCCCGCCGACTCAAACTCCATACTTCTGACTATGTTCCCATCCCTACAAGCTAAGCAGTCTCCACATGGGTAACAGCCTACCCTCCTTTCTTTTCTGGTGGTACCAAAAAAGTTTCTAGGCTTAGCCACATAGTGGCTCTTGACCAAGATGTCTTTCAGATTCCTCCCTTTTCGAGTTGTCATTAGGGGGGAATCTGAAAGACTTTTACCCAGGACGTCATCTGTTTTTAGAACCTCCCAATGGTTCTGTAGAGATGCTTAAAGTTAAAGGTAGAAATGAATCTGATTTTCGTTTTTTTGTTTTCTGGGGGGGCATAGAACTCCTGTAAAGAGGAGGAGTTCTCTAGGCGTATGTTTGGAATTTTGGAATTGCCAGATAAGTGAGGCCGGCATTCTACTATGCCGATGGTTGAAGGGCTCCCGGTGAGAGTAAGGGATATATTACCCCGACTCCTGAGAGCGGAATATATCTTATCCTCCCCTGATCTCACTGGTCGCCCAACAATGATCTTTGGCATAAACCCACTGCCTCCAATCAATTACGATAACTACACAGGTCTGCAAAATTTTTTTTTCGATAGCTGTTTTGGTTATTCTAATATTTTGATTTTGAGTACGCTGAATCCAAAAATGACCTCTGTTTTGTCATAGGACATCACATTTTCTGACAATTTAAGTAACTGTAAAATAAGACAATACCTCAAAATAAATGAAAATAGACTCATAAAATAAATTTTTTATTACAAATGTTTCATGAAAATCATTTTTTTTAACTGCAATGAGCTCACTAACACACATTAAAATCGATTCTTCTTCCCTGTGAGGCTTCTCTTGGTACATTTACACTTGTGAGTAGCATCTGTAATTTCTCTCTGAAGCGTCCAACAGTAGTCTGCCATCATTGTAATGCTCCATCTTCCCTGGTATCTTATTTCCATCTCTTTAATGTCCTGGTGGAATCGTTCACCTTGCTCTTCACTCACAGCTCCCAAATTTTCAGGAAAGTTGTCAAGGTGGGAATGGAGGAAGTGCAATTTCAAACTCATCAGGCAACCTAAGGCTATGTTCACACTAGAAAAATGATTTTTCTTAAGAAATTTGTTAAGAAATTTCAAGATTGAAGGATTAGCGCACCTGCGTTAAAATAACGCTCATGCGTGTGATGCTTCCGTAGCGATAATGTTCGCTACGGCAGCGATCACCAGGTATCGCATGTACGACGGGGTGGGTGCTATCGCGCTCGACATCGCTGGCAATTGCTAGCGATGTCGCAGCGTGTAAAGCCCGCTTTAGCGGCAGCTATTGCTTGCCGTTAACTCATTATTACCCTGATTTGCTATCGCATCACGGCAATCTGGAAGAGGCAGGGACACGCCGGGACTGTCGCATAATGGATGCGACAGTCCCAGGGCGGCTACGGGAGGGGGGGGGAGGGGCATTAACTATGGCCCTCGCCCTCCCCAGCCTGAGAATACCGGCCTGCCGCTGTGTTTACCTGGCTGGACAGTAAAAATACGGCGGAGCACACGCTTTTTTTTGCTTTTTTATTTTTAATATTTACATTTGATTTCTATGTGTATTCCATATGTCCGTGTCTGTGTGTGTGTGATGTGTGTGTATTCTATATGTCCTTGTCTGTGTGTGTGTCATATGTGTTTGTTTACTCTCTGCATTACATTACAGTCAATGGAGTGAATAACGCAGTTAGCTACAGAAAAGAAGTGACATGCTCATTCTTTTTCTTAAAAAAATCTACTGAAAGAATTTTCTTAAGAAAAAAACGGTGTGCTCACAGCTAATTTTTTTGCTATAGGTTTGGCTGGGGAATGTCTGCAGAAGGATTGGCTGGGGAATGTCTGCAGAAGGATAACAAGAATTTCTCAAGAAATTTTTGCAGCAAAAACGCAGGTAAAAAAAGCAGTGTGTGAACATAGCCTAAAGCTTGAAATGCTTTCAGCATTCGTCCGACGATTTGTTTGTAGTCAGGGTCTTTGTTATTGCCTAAAAATTTCTCTACGACTTGTTTAAATGCAATCCACCCTTCTTTTTGAGGATGCGTCATGGTATTGATAAATTCTTGATCAGCTATAAGCTTTCTAATGTCTGGTCCGACGAACACACCTTCCTTCAGTTTTGCCTCTAAGAGGCCTGGAAACTTGGCGACCAAGTATTTTAAGCATTCTCCATCTTTTGAAAGTGATTTTACGAATTGCTTCATCAATCCCAATTTGATGTGGAGAGATGGTAGAAGAACTTTATGGGGAGGAACCAAAGTTTCTCAGAGGACATTTTCTTTACCAACTGTGAGCACCCTCGGCTGCCTATTCTTCTTAGTCCAGTGATTTTGTCAGTCTCGAATGTCCCATAGATACAGAAAACAAGGGTATTTGGTATACCCAGCTTGTTGCCCGAGCAGCACGCACAAGACTTTCAAATCCCCGCACACTTGCCAACCGTGGCCTTCATATTTAAGTTTACGAAGAACCAATTCCAAGTTCTCGTAGGTTTCCTTGAGGTGTACGGAATGACCTACAGGGATGGAAGCATTAAAACCGCCGTTGTGGAGTAAAACTGTTTTGAGACTTCTTTTTGAAGAATCTATAAAAAGACGCCATTGCGCTGAATCATATTGGATTTTGAATTGACCCATCAAACCTTCGACATCGATGCAATAAACCAACTTATCTTCCTGGGCAAACTAAGGAACGAACTCGTCTTCCCAATGTCTGAACCATGAAAAAGACACTCCTGGCAACAATAAATTCTTGCTTTTGAGCCTTCAGCGGCATCTTTGGGAAGATTTAAGTCTCTTACCAAATCATTCATCTCCTCCTGGGAAAACAATTTTATTATTAATATTTTTTATTATTATTATTATTTATTATTATAGCGCCATTAATTCCATGGCGCCTTACAAATGAAAGAGGGTATATGTACAACAATCATTAACAGTACAAAACAGACTGGTATAGGAACAAAACAGACTGGTATAGGAGGAGAAAGGACCCTGCCCGTGAGGGCTCACAGTCTACAGGGAATGGGTGATGGTACAATAGGTGAGGACAGAGTTGGTTGCGCAGTGGTGTACTGGACTGAGGGTTATTGTAGGTTGTAGGCTTGTTGGAAGAGATGGGTCTTGAGGTTCCTCTTGAAGCTTTCCATAGTAGGGGAGAGTCTGATATGCTGAGGTAGAGCGTTCCAGAGTTTGGGGGAGGCACGGGAGAAATCTTGTACGCGATTGTGGGAAGAGGAGATAAGAGCGGAGTAGAGAAGGAGATCTTGTGAGGATCTGAGGTTGCGTGCAGGTAGGTATCGGGAGACTAGGTCACAGATGTAAGGAGGAGAGAAGTTGTGGATTTCTTTGTATGTCATGGTTAATGTTTTGGGCGAATGGAGTCGATGGGCGATGGGAAGCCAATGAAGGGATTGGCAGAGTGGCGAGGCTGGGGAATAGCGAGGGGAGAGGTGGATTAAGCGGGCCGCAGAGTTTAGGATAGATTGGAGGGCTGCAAGAGTGTTGGAAGGGAGGCCAGAGAGCAGGAGGTTGCAGTAGTCGAGGCGGGAGATGATGAGGGCATGCACTAATGTTTTTGCTGATTCTTAGTTAAGGAAAGCATGGATCCAGGAGATATTTTTGAGTTGTAGTCTGCATGAGGTGAAGAGGGCTTGGATGTGTGGCTTGTATCATTGGTCTTGTATCATCATTGGTCTTGTATCATCTTCAAAGTCAGAACTTGATTCATCTGCTTCAGGTATGACTCCACCTTCATCGGACATAGTTATCTCTTCCAAGGTAGCAGGGGCCTTGGGTACTGGTATATCTGTGCCATGGGGGAGGGGACGAATTGCTGAGTGAATATTGGGGTATGAAATAGAATGCTTCCATATTGAATTATACTCTTTAACATCGCATGAACAAAAGTAACAATTGTCACTATGGTTTTTTTGATCTTGCCATACCAATAGGAATCCCATAATGGAAAGCTTTTTTCTCTTACCCTTGAACAGGGGCGTACATAGAAATCATGGGGCCCCATAGCAAAAGTCTGAATGGGGGCCCCCCACCACTATAAAAAACCTCAAACAAAATAACAAAATATCATCATCATTATACATGTTACTGGGGGCGGCTTATAGTCAGAAATAACACATACTACTACATAGTGTTACTGAACAACACCCACCATATAAAGGTTTGCAACGTACTATTACATTGCAAAATAATGCCGCCACACCATGACCAAATATCACCACATAGAGTCTGAATATAACCACCGTCCTGTTACTGAGCAAAGGCCACTGCACCAAGACAAGTGGGTTCACACCACAAATCCCTAAAAAATCTGCAATATGTGAACTTGGCCTAAAGTAGGGATGTCCTTCTTCGTTCCCCTCACTACACGCAATATAAATTTTCACATCTGTCTCCCCCATTTAATGGACTTGAGTAAACTAAATTAAGAGAGAAAAGGCGCAATAGGGTCTTACCCGATTTACTGGGTAAAAAGTATAAAGAAGTGGTGCACTCACCTGATCGGGTTGTGCCAGTCACAACTCCTTTAGTGGCATAAGCGAGTGCCTAAGCGGTCCAGCAGCAGCCCTGTTGTACAAGTGGAACATCAACTTCGGAACTGGAGGAAAACAGGTTTAGCGCCGCGCTTGAAGACCACGGACATCAGTGTTGAACACACAATTCTTTTATTTCATTTCATTCCTACGCGTTTCGGAGACCACAACTGCCTCCTTCTTCAGGGAAAAGAACTTTACAGAAACAAAGGAGGAGCCTTCTGGTCACTTCTGGGACTTTTCTGAAATATTTCTGATTGTCCACTTATCAAATCATGATGGTCTGTGTGATTTGATAAGTGGACAATCAGAAATATTCCAGAAAAGTCCCAGAAGTGACCAGAAGGCTCCTCCTTGGTTTCTGTAAAGTTCTTTTCCCTGAAGGAGGCAGTTGTGGTCTCCGAAACGTGTAGGAATGAAATGAAATAAAAGAATTGTGTGTTCAACACTGATGTCCGTGGTCTTCAAGCGCGGCGCTAAACCTGTTTTCCTCCAGTTCCGAAGTTGATGTCCCCCATTTAATGGTAAGGATTATGACTCTTTAGCCATGGGATTTATACTAAAACTCTGCAAAGTACAGGGATAATTCACACTCACACACTCTCACACACACACACACACACACACACACACACACACACACACACACACACACACACACACACACACACACACTGCACAGCAAAGGGGCAACGAACACACAGTGATGGCACAGCACAGGGGAAACACAGTATTGGCACAGGGGCAACACACACACACACACACAGAGTGATGGCACAGCACAGGACAGTTTTTCTGTAGTGTTACAGGCAGATGTTTGTATATTATAGTACTCACCTGCTCCTGTGCTGTGAGCGATTATGATAGTGGTAACTCACTGTTTTTTTTTTTTTTTTGCTCTGTTTGCGTTTCTCTTTTTTTCTGGTCTCTACTCCATCTTCACTCCTGCACTGTTTTACTTTTCATCATTTCATTCTCCCGCGGCTGTACTGAACAAGCTCCTCCCCCTCTCCCGATTAGCTGTTCTTCTCCTGGCATCACTCACTAGAAGGTGTTGCCTGGCCACTCGATCCTCTTCAGCACAGGCCGCGCACAGTGTGCAGTGTTGGCGAGTTTGAATCTCTGCGTTGGCCAGTCTGCAGCTATACAGTGCTGGCTCCCAGCGGCGTTAATCAGCTGCTTGGTGACGGCCCCGGGGGCATGATGCATTAAAGTGAAAACGCACACACTGCGGCTAGCCGCCCTGGGCCCCTCCAGCCGGGGCTGCCACCAGGAATTTCCGGGCCCGATACTGACAAAATTTTCAGGCCTCCCTCAGACTCCACCACAGCTTCGCCTCTATCTCTTGAACCTTCGGCAATAGAAAAAAGTTGTTTCCAGCATCACGTCCAAGAAAAGGTTAAAAAACCATTTTATTCCATAAGGTTAAAACCAACACTAGGTTGGATGGACGTCCACAAGGTATAAAACAATGTCTGACGTGTTTCACACCTAACCGAGGTTCTTAGTCTTAGACATATCCTGCTGGATATGCACAAGTAAGTTATGGAATAAAATTGTTTTTTAACCTTATTTCTTGGCCATGATGCTGGAAACAACTTTTGTTCTATTGCCGGACTTTGCCTCTTCGAACATGGAACTGCCCTCCCTGCACCGTCTCACAGAGAAAGGACCCAGGTGATGCCTATACCGGGGGAGGTGAGATCCTCCTTAGCATACTGACCTGACCTCCACAGTCCCACCATCACTCTTGGAAAATCTCCAATTCTGCAACCAGTGCTCACCAATCAAACATTAACCGCTAGTCGTCATTTTGACAGCCCGAAAAAAGCTGCATGTACCATTTTTTGGGTCATTACAATGACAAACCCCAGACAGAATCATCAGCCATATGTGTATATCGAACATATAAATCTGTGTATGTGTGTGTGTATATGTATGTATATGTATGTATGTATGTATGTATGTATATATATGTGTATATGTATATATATATAATGTATATATATATGTGTGTGTGTATATATATATATATATACTATATAAATATATTGTGAACTGGCGTGGTCGGCTGCGCGGCAGAAGACACGGGATCCAGGCATCAAGGGTCACAGCACACGGTTTATTGCACAAAAAAGTCCCATACAGCACACAGTTGAGTCTCCGGCAGAAACTCGGGGAGTTGTGTTCACTCCCTCACACACTAGCCACCACGCCCATCTTCCTGTTTCCTTTTAACCCTCCTTTCAGCCTGTAGGGAAACCGGATTAACCCTGGAGTGGAGTTGCTTACTATACATGGAGGGAGCACAACCGGGGCGAGACGTACCGGCCGTCATGTACCAGCCCGGTCACAGTCTCACATACCCCCCCCCTCAGTTCAAGCGTGCGGGGTTGAACTCCCGCCATCAAACACGGGCCGCGGGACAAGTCATCGGCGTTGCCCTGCAACCTACCGGCCCGGTGTTCAACCGTAAAACAGAAGTTCTGCAGAGAAAGGAACCACCGGGTAACCCGGGCATTCCGTTCCTTGGCGGACCTCATCCAGACCAGCGGAGAGTGATCCGTCACCAAGCGAAACCGCCGTCCTAGCAGGTAATAGCGTAGGTACTCAAAGGCCCACTTGATCGCCAGGCACTCCTTCTCCACTACGCTATAATTCCGCTCGGGAGGGGTGAGCTTCCTACTTAAGAAGGTGACGGGGTGTTCCTCCCCCTGAACCACCTGAGACAGCACTGCCCCCAGGCCGACCTCTGAGGCGTCAGTCTGTACTATGAACTCCTTCCGGAAATCAGGGTTGACAAGAACGGGCTGTCCGCACATGACCCCCTTCAGGGCCCGGAAGGAGTCCTCGGCCTGCGGAGTCCAGCGCACCATGACGGACTTCTTGCCTTTGAGAAGGTCCGTCAAGGGGGCCGATAGTCCCGCAAAATCCTTTACAAACCTCCTGTAGTACCCCACAATACCCAGGAAAGCCCTAACCTGCTTCGTGGTCAGGGGTCTAGGCCACTTCTGGATCGCCTCAACCTTGTTAATTTGGGGCTTAATCACTCCTTGGCCTATTACGTAGCCCAAGTAGCGGGCTTCCGTGAGCGCCAACGCACATTTCTTGGGATTGGCTGTCAATCCGGCTGTTCGGAGCGCGTTCACCACCGCTTGTACCTGTTCCAAGTGGGTCTGCCAATCGGAGCTGTAAATAATGATGTCATCAAGATACGCTGATGCATACGCCTGGTGGGGTTCCAGCACCAAGTCCATCAACCTCTGGAATGTGGCCGGAGCGCCGTGTAACCCAAAAGGCAAGACAACATAGTGGAAGAGACCCTCCGGCGTAACAAAAGCGGTTTTCTCCTTTGCGGACTCCGTCAGTGGCACCTGCCAGTACCCCTTGGTCAGGTCGAGCGTGGTAAAATATCGCGCCTGTCCCAGCCTATCAATCAGCTCATCCACCCGGGGCATGGGGTAGAGATCGAACTTGGATATTTCGTTCAATCTCCTAAAGTCATTGCAGAACCTTAAGGAGCCATCGGGTTTTGGTATTAGGACAATAGGACTAGCCCATTCACTCCGGGATTTTTCGATGACCCCTAGTCGTAGCATTGTCTTCACTTCCTCTGATATGGCTTGTCTTCGAGCCTCCGGTACCCGGTATGACTTCAGGCGTACCTTCAGGTGAGGCTCGGTGACAATGTCATGTCGTATCAGGCTTGTCCTACCAGGCAGCTCGGAGAAGACATCGGGGTTCTGCTGAACAAGCCGTCTGGCCTCTCGCCTCTGTTGCTTGGTGAGGGCTTCTCCAATCCTTACTTCCGGTTCGTCCTCTCCGGAGGTCGCTGGAGCCGGGGTTGAACAACCCGAAGAGGAGGGAGATGGGGAAAAATCAACCATCAGGCTTTCCCGTTCCTGCCAGGGTTTTAACAGGTTGACATGGTATATTTGTTCAGGTTTCCGCCTACCGGGCTGCAATACCTTATAGTTGACCACCCCGATTCTTTCCTTTATCTCGTAGGGGCCTTGCCACTGAGCTAGGAATTTACTCTCCGCCGTGGGGATTAATACCAACACCCGATCCCCGGGTTTAAAGGTCCGCACGGTGGCTTGTCTATTGTAGCGGCCGCTTTGCGCGGCCTGAGCCTCTTGTAAATGCTCCTTCACAATTGGCATGACCGCGCTTATGCGGTTCTGCATTCCTAAAATGTGTTCAATCACACTTTTATGGGGGGTGGGCTCCTGCTCCCATGTTTCCTTTGCCAGGTCCAACAATCCCCGGGGATGTCGCCCGTATAACAACTCAAAAGGCGAAAACCCCGTGGATGCCTGTGGCACCTCTCGGATGGCAAACCTCAAATAGGGAAGCATCATATCCCAGTCTTTCCCGTCTTTGGAAATCACCCTTTTGAGCATGGTTTTCAGGGTTTTATTGAATCGCTCCACTAAACCGTCCGTTTGAGGATGATACACAGACGTACGCAACTGCTTGATCTGGAGTAGCCGGCATAGCTCTTTAGTCACTTTAGACATGAATGGGGTTCCCTGATCCGTAAGGATCTCCTTGGGCAACCCCACCCGGCAGAACACAGCAAACAACTCCCGAGCTATAAGCTTTGCTGCAGTATGTCTGAGAGGTATCGCCTCTGGATACCAGGTTTCATAGTCAACGATCACTAGGATGTGTTGGGGTGCCCTCGAGCGGACTTTACGAGGGGTCCCACCAGATCCATCCCTATCCGTTCAAAGGGGACTTCTATAACGGGTAACGGTACCAACGGACTGCGAAAGTGGGCCAGGGGTGCGGTAAGCTGACACTCCGGGCAGGTTTCACAGAACCGTTTTACCTCCCCAAAGACCCCGGGCCAATAGAACCTTTGCAATATTCGCTCCTGCGTTTTCTTGACCCCTAGGTGGCCACTCATCAGGTGTTTGTGAGCCAAGTCGAGGACCCGCCGGCGATACGGCTGGGGCACCACCAACTGCTCTACCCCCACGCCCCGTATTTCATCTACCCGGTAGAGTAAATCCTGTTTAAGAGCGAAATGGGGGTACCTTACCTGGGCACCGGGCGGCTGTGCCACCCCGTCAACCACTGTCACCCGACTCCGGGCATGTATTAATGTAGGGTCCTGGAGTTGGGCGGTCCCAAACGTATCCGGGGACGCCTCCAACTCCGGGATGGGCTCGACCATCTCAGCCTCTCCTGCCAATACCTCTAGGGGCGACCTATCGGGTTCACATTCTGTCCCTATCATGGGGACCCCTACGGCAGGCGTCCCGGATTCAGGATTGTCGGGCTCAGGTCCCGGACTGTCCAATACCTGAAGGGACTTAGGAGGCCCCTTCCATAGAGTCCAAAAATACGGCAGGTCCCTTCCTAGGATCACGTCATAAGGAAGAGAGTTCATAAGTCCCACCTCATGTTGCACCTGTCCGCAGGGTGCTGTGATGGTGACAACCCCCGTGGGATAGTCTCGGCGTTCCCCATGTATGCAAACCACCCCCACGGTACGTCCTGTGGCCTTTGTTAGCCCTTAGGGTTGATTGCACAAGGGTCACTAAGCTTCCGGAATCCAACAAGCCTGTAACCGGACATCCATTAACCTGTATTTGGCACAAGTGGGGCGCAGTCTCCGGGGAGACAAGGTCCGCGGTATACACCGCCTGAGCATACATTGAACCCCGCCGGGTAACCCCACAATCCATGGGCTCCGTGGTGAGTGGACACTGAGCTTCCATATGTCCCACCCGCTGGCACCGCCAACATCTAATAGGGAAGGATACCCCCTTGACGAGTTGTCGTTTAGGGTACATGGCCTTCCGGATCTCAGGGACGGCGGGCGCGGCCTCAGAAGGGACGGTAGCGGACTCCCGCACCGGTGTCAGCGGTGGGTCCTTGGCCCGAGGCTTGGAGGGGCCAGACCGACGGGCGGCACGCAAAGTCTGTGTCCCGTATCAAGTCCTGTGTAGCCACATGCCGCTCCACCAGGCCCACTAATTGGTCCAGGGTACTTGGGTCGCCCTGTCCTACCCACCGTTGAATGGTGACGGGTAAAGTGCGCACAAAGCGATCAACCACTACCCTTTCCACCATTTGCGCAGGGCTCAGAATGTCAGGCCATCATTGCTCTGCACAAAAATGGCCTAACAGGGAAGAGTATCGCAGCTACAAAGATTGCACCTCAGACAACAATCTATCGCATCATCAAGAACTTCAAGGAGAGAGCTTCCATTGTTGCCAAAAAGGCTCCAGGGCGCCCAAGAAGGACCAGCAAACGCCAGGACCGTATCTTAAAACTGTTTCAGCTGCGGGATCGGACTACCAGCAGTGCCGAGCTAGCTCCGCAATGGCAGCAGGCTGGTGTGAGTGCTTCTGCACGCACTGTGAGGCGGAGACTGAGCAAGGCCTGGTTTCAAGGAGGGCATCAAATAAGCCACTTCTCTCCAGGAAAAACATCAGGTACCGACTGATATTCTGCAAGAGGTACAGGCAGTGGACTGCTGAGGACTGGGGTAAAGTAATTTTCTCAGATGAATCCCCCTTTCGATTGTTTGGGACATCTGGAAAACAGCTTATTAGGAGAAGAGGTGAGCGCTACCACCAGTCTTGTCTCATGCCAACTGTTAAGCATCCTGAAACGATTCATGTGTGGGGTTGCTTCTCAGCCAAGGGAATCGGCTCACTCACAGTCTTGCCTAAAAACACAGCCATGAATAAAGAATGGTACTAGAATGTCCTCCAAGAGCAACTTCTCCCAACTGTCCAAGAGCAGTTTGGCGCCCAACAATGCCTTTTCCAGCATGATGGAGAACCTTGCCATAAAGCAAAGGTGATCACTAAATGGCTCATGGAACAAAACATAGAGATTTTGGGTCCATGGCCTGGAAACTCCCCAGATCTTAATCCCATTGAGAACTTGTGGGCAATCATCAGGAGACGGGTGGACAAACAAAAACCAACAAATTCTGGCAAAATGCAAGCATTGCTTATGCGAGAATGGACAGCTATCAGTCAGGATTTGGTCCAGAAGTTGATTGAGAGCATGCCAGGGAGAATTGCAGAGGTCCTGAAGAAGGGTCAACACTGCAAATATTGACTTACTGCATTAACTCATTCTAACTGTCAATATAACCTTTTGGTACTCCTAATATGATTGCAATTATATTTCTGTATATGATGTAAACATCAGACAAACACAAATAAAAACCAGAGGGCAACAGATCATGTGAGAATATAATTTTGGGGTCATTCTCAAAACTTTTGGCCATGACTGTACACTGTATGTGTGTCCCCTATAGGAACCAGCACAGTCTCATTTACAATCACGATATTTTGCACAGACACCTCATATGACTCAGGGATTAGCATAGACTATTTTTTGAGGGGCAAATTTAACCCCGTACTTTAGGCTGGGGCCACACAGGGCACTATTGTGATCCTCGCATGACACTCGGCTCAAGCTGGGAACACAGAAGGAGCCGAGTATCATGAAAGTGTCACTGCGACTGAGCTCCGATCATGCGATCGGACCTCAGCTGCAGGGGACGGGACGGCACTCAGGAGGGGAGGGCCAGCGGAGGGGAGGGAGGGATTTATCTCCCTCTCTCCTCGTAGCCGGCTATTGCCATTTTCGCCCTGCACTCGGGTTACACCGGTGTAACACGAGTGCAGTGTGATTTTTCTCTCGCCCCATACATTTGAATGGGTGCGAGAGAGAGTCTCGCATAACAATCGCAGCATGTTGCAATTATTTTCTCGGTCCGATTGGGGCCAAGAAAATAATCTCTCATATGCGCTGGCACATAGGCTAATATTAGTGTGAGTGGAATGCGATATTTTATCGCATCTCACTCGCTCCGATTTTCACGCCGTGTGTCTTAAGCCTTACAGTTACTCTTCAAAAAAAATCCTTACATTAAAGTCAATTGAGCTAGTAGGTGAGGTCATTAATAGCTCTGATTGGTTAGTATAGGAAACAAAGGACATTGCTAATGTAAAAAGCTTCTGTGTAAGGTAATATCGGTGGAGAGACGGATAGACTGTAAGAGAGAGAGAGAGAGAGACAGGGAATGAGAGAGAGAGAGAGACAGGGAATGAGAGAGAGAGAGAGACAGGGAATGAGAGAGAGAGAGACAGACAGGGAATGAGAGAGAGAGAGACAGACAGGGAATGAGAGAGAGAGAGACAGGGAATGAGAGAGAGAGAGACAGGGAATGAGAGAGAGAGAGACAGGGAATGAGAGAGAGAGACAGGGAATGAGAGATAGAGAGAGACAGGGAATGAGAGATGGAGAGAGACAGGGTATGAGAGATGGAGAGAGACAGGGAATGAGAGATAGAGAGAGACAGGGAATGAGAGAGAGAGAGAGACAGGGAATGAGAGATAGAGAGAGACAGGGAATGAGAGAGAGAGAGAGACAGGGAATGAGAGAGAGAGAGAGACAGGGAATGAGAGAGAGAGAGAGACAGGGAATGAGAGAGAGAGAGAGACAGGGAATGAGAGAGAGAGAGAGACAGGGAATGAGAGAGAGAGAGACAGGGAATGAGAGAGAGAGAGACAGGGAATGAGAGAGAGAGAGACAGGGAATGAGAGAGAGAGACAGGGAATGAGAGAGAGAGAGAGACAGGGAATGAGAGAGAGAGAGAGACAGGGAATGAGAGAGAGAGACGGGGAATGAGAGAGAGAGAGACAGGGAATGAGAGAGAGAGAGACGGGGAATGAGAGAGAGAGAGAGAGACGGGGAATGAGAGAGAGAGAGAGAGAGACGGGGAATGAGAGAGAGAGAGAGAGACGGGGAATGAGAGAGAGAGAGAGAGAGACGGGGAATGAGAGAGAGAGAGAGAGACGGGGAATGAGAGAGAGAGAGAGACGGGGAATGAGAGAGAGAGAGAGAGAGAGACGGGGAATGAGAGAGAGAGAGAGAGAGAGAGACGGGGAATGAGAGAGAGAGAGAGAGACGGGGAATGAGAGAGAGAGAGAGAGAGACGGGGAATGAGAGAGAGAGAGAGACGGGGAATGAGAGAGAGAGAGACTACATGCACAGTTACACACTATACATTACCTCATCTTGCAGTTTTTGATCAGTGAAGAGCAGGAGCGAAACCACGGGGACTTGCACGGAGGCTGCAGCAGCTAAAAAGCAGGAACTGCACGTTCACTGGTCATGTGATCAGGTACATGATATGTGATCAGGTACATGATATGTGATCAGGCACATGATATGTGATCAGGCACATGATTAGTGATCTGACAGGTCCTTCACCGCAGCCTCCATAGTACATTTTCCTGTCCTGCACCGATCACATAAATCAGTGCAGAGTAGGAGAGAGCGCAGCTCTCTATGAGCGACTCGGGCCCCCTCATTGCCCTGATGGCGGCCCCGCCCCCTGGGGCCCAGTGAGCTGGGGGGTGAAAGGGAAGGAGCCTGGGCTGTTAGCGAGCGTCGTCCCCCTCCCCCCCTCCTGCCTCCAGCTCATGGGCTTCGTAGCAGTGGCGTGGTCTACCACTATTGATGGTACGCCACTGCCCTTGAACCAATTTTGGAGGTCCTCAACCCACCGTTTGCACACTTTACGAATAGCCCAAGCTTTATCTTGATCTCCAAGCTTTAAGGCCACGTCACACTAAGCAACATCGCTAGCAACATGGAAATTAGATGAAAATAATCAAACAGCTTTTTAGTCGCACACCTGTGCTATTAAGCCGA
>NC_134358.1:350222979-350322979 GCF_048569485.1 Anomaloglossus baeobatrachus
GTGACGGACCAACTCCTACATGTCTGTCCTGTGGAGGTTCGACAGTTTATGGACCGAGAGCCCAAGGAGGCCTCAAAAGCAGCCCAGATTGCCGACGCCTATGTGGCCAACCGTGCATTGGGGGTGCGGAAGCCGTCCACCACCAGCTGGAAAGGGGGGTAAGATGACAACTACAACCACCCCTGCCCCTACCAGCCGACCTCCCGTAGGTCCTGTGTCATCCACCAGTGCCCGGCCCACCTCTGACACTCGCAGGTGTTTTTCCTGCAACCAGCCTGGACACCTCAGCTCCGTTTGCCCAGAGAGGCAGAAGAGGAACCCCGCATCCAAGGCCCAAGGGCCTACTGGAACTGTCCTTTTGGCAAGGAAGGCAGGTGGTAGGGCCTGCGAAAACCTACACCCCATCACCGTAGGCGGAACCCCCACTGTGGGGCTCAAGGACACTGGGTCCGACAGAACACTGGTCCGCCCCGAACTGGTACCCCCCTGAAAATTTTCATGGCCTTCCCAATGGCCATGATTTCCCTCGACTGGGGTGCTGGGAGAGGGTGGAGGGAAGTGGGGGTGGATGAACATCTACCAACCAATGTTTTATTGGGGACTGATGTGGGGCGATTAGTTGCACAATTTCTCCCTGATGATCCCCCCCCCGAATCCAAAAAGTCATGTGACCCAAATGCGGATATCCAGAACGTAATTACAAATGTTGTGCATGGTAATAAAGTAGAGTTTTGTACAGGGGAACTCAGCCATGCCACGCGGCAGGGTGACGTGGCTGAGGACGACCCCAAGGTAGCAAGTGTCTGTGCTGACAGAGATGGAGGCAGACATGAGAACCACGAGGACAGTGGTCAAGTGCAGCTGAGCAGTGTCACAGCGGACAGTGACACAGCCAGTAGTACCTGTCAGGCTGATGGGGAAGAGTGGTTATTCCCCGGGGAGACAGCCTTCATTGGTGTTGTCACCTGCAGTCAGAGTGCCCAGAACGCAAATGAAACCTTGCCTTCTGATACCTCTTCACGCAGAGGGATAACGGAACTGGTTACGGACCCAGAGCAGGTCCCAGAGGGTCCCGGTGAGGTTGGAACCTTAACGCCACTTTTGGCTGCCTCTAGCCAAGAGTTCCAGGTGGCCCTACGCACTGATGCCAGTCTAGAGACGTTACAGGACCTCGCAGAGAAGCCCTTTCCGAGACCAATAAGGAGAGGGTATTCTGGGACCAGGGAGGGTTGTACCGGGAGACAATTCCCTGTAACCCCCAACAAGAGTGGCTGAAGGAAAGACAGCTGGTGGTGCCTCACCGCTTTAGGAGTGAGTTGCTGCGGATTGCCCATGAGATCCCACTCGCTGGACACTTGGGGGTCAGCAAAACCAAGGCCCGGCTGTCTCACCACTTCTATTGGCCCAAAATGGGGACAGATGTTGCCAATTACTGCCGCTCCTGTATCATATGCCAAAGAGTGGGAAAGTCAGGGCCTGCTCCCAAAGCTCCCCTGATCTCTTTGCCGGTGATAGAGGAGCCTTTCCAGAGGGTCGCTGTGGACATTGTCGGGCCTCTGGCTGTCCCCAGCAGCTCTGGAAAACGGTTCGTCCTTACTGTGGTAGACTATGCTACCCGGTATCCGGAGGTAGTGGCTCTGTCCTCAGTTAGGGCCGATAAGGTGGCAGATGCCCTCTTGACCATATTCTCCCGAGTAGGATTTCCCAGGGAGATGCTTACCGACCAGGGGACTCAGTTCATGTCTCGTCTAATGGAGGCTCTCTGTAAGAAAATGCAGGTGCTGCATCTGATATCAAGCGCTTATCACCCACAGACCAATGGTTTGTGTGAGCGATTTAATGGTACCCTTAAGCAGATGCTTAAGATGCTGGTTGAGTCACATGGACGCGACTGGGAGCGGTATCTCTCACACCTGCTGTTTGCCTACAGAGAGGTTACATAGTTACTAAGGTTGAAAAAAGACCTAGGTCCATCTAGTTCAACCTTCCTCCACCAGTTCTACACCTGGTCACCAAGTCATTTATAACCAACAATGTTGTGTGTACTGAGGAAATCATCCAGCCCTTTTTTGAAAGCTGTTATAGTATCTGCCATTACTACCTCTTCTGGTAGGGCATTCCACAATCTGACTGCTCTAACTGTAAAGAACCCTTTCCTATTTAGCTGTCGGAATCGCTTTTCTTCCACTCGCAGTGAATGCCCCCTGGTCCTTAGTATTGTCTTCGGAAGAAATAAGTCATGTGCCAGTCCTTTATATTGACCACACATGTATTTATACATAGAAAAAAGACGTCTCAGAGGAGATCTCATTTATAAGCTAAACATATCTAACTTTTTCAACCTGTCATCATATGGGAGGCCTTCCATTCCTTGTAGTAGTCTAGTTGCCTGCCTTTGAACTGACTCTAACTTCTGAATGTCTTTTTTAAAATGTGGAGCCCAAAACTGAATCCCATATTCCAGATGTGGCCTTACAAGTGATTTATAGAGGGGTAACAATACGTTGGGATCACAGGATCTAATCTCTCTTTTTATACACCCTAGAATCTTGTTTGCTTTTGCAGTTGCTGCTTGACATTGAGTGCTGCTGATCAGCTTATTTGTAATGAGAATACCCAAGTCCTTCTGTTCTGTAGTCCCGAGTTTACTTCCATTTAAGTTGTACGCAGTTATAGGATTACTCCGTCCTAGGTGCATTACTTTACATTTATCAACATTAAATCTCATTTGCCAAGTATCTGCCCATTCTGACATCTTATCCAGATCTTTTTGTAATATTGTACTATCAAGGTCAGTTTTTAATATCCTACATAGTTTGGTGTCATCAGCAAAGACTGATACTTTACTATCAATCCCATCCACCAGGTCATTAATAAAGAGATTAAAAAGAATTGGTCCTAGCACAGATCCCTGCGGCACCCCACTGCTGACTATGGCCCATTTAGAGAATGTTCCATTTATGATTACTCTTTGTTTCCTATCTTTTAGTCAATTCCTTACCCAGTTGCATATAGTTTCCCCTAGTCCTTGCTTCTGGAGCTTTAGTATAAGGCTATTATGTGGTACAGTATCAAATGCGTTTGCAAAGTCCAAATAAATCACATCAGCTGCATTACCAATATCCAGGTTTGCACTTACCCCCTCATAGAACCCCAACAAGTTGGTTAGACACGACTTATCTTTCATGAATCCATGCTGTCTGTCAGTTATTATATTATTTTCTGCAACATATTTTTGCATGTCATCCCTTAAAATGCCCTCAAAAACTTTGCATACTACTGATGTCAGGCTTACTGGACGGTAGTTGCCTGGATCTACCCTCTTACCTTTCTTAAATATCAGTACCACATCAGCAATCCGCCAATCCTGAGGCACCAACCCTGTTACAAGCGAGTCTAAAAAGATGAGATACAGCGGTCTGTCAATTACGGAGCTCAATTCCTTCAATATTCGTGAATGAATGCCATCTGGCCCTGGGGATTTGTCAATGTTTAATTTACTCAGACGTAGGCGTACTTATTCTTGTGTTAAATTAATTATATCGGGTGGTGAACTTTGATTTTTCTCTTGTTGAATAATGCCTGGTACAGTCAGTTCCTTGGTGAACACAGATGAGAAATGCCTATTTAATATCTCAGTCTTTTGTTTGTCCTCTATAACTAACTTGTTATTATATTTTAAGGGGCCAATACTATCCTTTGTTTTCCTTTTGGCATTAATGTATTTATAAAAGATTTTGGGATTTATTTTAATGTCCTTGGCGATTTTTGTTTCAGTAGCTAGTTTTGCTTGTTTGATTTCTTTATTGCATTGCCTATTGATATCTTTATACTCCTGCAATGCTATTTCTGTATTCTCAGCCTTCAAGATTTTAAACGCCCTTTGTTTTTGTTTTATTATACTTTGTACAATCTTATTTATCCATAGTGGTTTCTTTTTATTCCGGGACGTTTTATTACCAGAGGGTATAAGTTTTTTACAGGACTCTAGCAATATATCCTTAAACTTTCCCCATTTATGTTCAGTATCCCCAGTTACCATGACTTTGTCCCAATCTACACATTTAAGCTCTTCCCTTAATTTGTTGAAATCAGCTTTCCTAAAATTCCAGGTTTTAGCATTTCCCCTTTGAAATGTTCTATTGAATATTACGTTGAAGCTTACCATATTATGATCGCTGGTGCCCAAGTGCTCCCGGACCTGTAGATCTGAAATTGTATCCGGTCTATTTGACAGGACCAAATCTAGCAAATTATCTCCCCTCGTCGGTTCATCTACCATCTGAGAGAGGAAATGGTCTTGAATGGTAGATAAGAATTTACAGCTTTTAGCACAACCAGAAGATTCTATGTCCCACTGTATGTCTGGATAGTTGAAATCCCCCATAATAAGAACCCGATTATTATTATTATTAGCTGCATTTTCAATTTGTTTCAGCATTTCACCCTCTATTTGTTCAGGTATGTTAGGAGGCTTATAGCAAACTCCAATTAGCATTTTTCCATTATTCCCCTCCCCATGTACATTTACCCATACTGACTCTACATTGTTGCAGTTCCCCCCAATGTCATCATTCAACACAGGTTTTAGGTTAGATTTGATAAATATTCACACCCCACCACCTTTTTTGTCTTTCCTGTCCCTCCTAAATGTACTATAACCCTGTATGTTTGTCACCCAGTCATGGCTTTCATCCAGCCAGGTTTCCATAATGCCCACCACATCATAATCCATGGTTGACATATGAGTCTCCAATTCATTCATTTTGCTTGCAAGACGTCTTGCATTTGCCAGTAGACATTTAATCCTATTAACACCTTTATTACTCCTAGCCTCCCTACGTTCCTTGCTTGTCCCACCCCCCCCAATCCTTCATTGACCCCTACCATCTCACTGTCTCGATCTGCTCTATCTATCCCCTTTTTTGCTCCACTACCCTCCCTCCCCCCAGATCCTAGTTTAAAAGGTACCACAGGCCTCAACAGGGTTTTCACCCTTCGAGCTCCTGTATGGCAGACGAGTCCGGGGGCCTCTTGGTCTGGTAAGGGAATCCTGGGAAGAGGAACTGAACTCCCCAGAAGTGTCCGTTGTGGAGTATGTCATTCAGCTCCGTGACAAAATGCAGTCCATGACGCAGATGGTGCATGAGAATATGGCGCAAGCCCAGGCCAGCCAGGAGCGATGGTGCGACCAACACGCTCGAGAGCGGGTGTACGAAGTGGGTCAGAAGGTGTGGGTCCTGGTCCCAATGACCCAGAACAAGCTTCAGGCGGCCTGGGAGGGTCCATACCTGGTGCATCAGCGCCTCAATGACGTAAACTACGTGGTCACCATCGACCATGCCAGGAAGAGGCAAAAGGTCTTCCGTCAACATGATGAAAGCTCATCATGACAGGGAAGCCTTTGCCCTTCCTGTGTGTAGTCTTCCCGAGGAAGGCGAAAGTGAAGTCTTGGTGGACTTGCTCGCCTCGGCCCGGGATGGAGGGTCTATCGAGGAGGCGGCATTCAACCCACAGCTATCCCTGGACCAAAGGTCCCAGCTGCGGGAGGTATTCCGGCCCTACCTGATGACCTTCACGAATGTCCCAGGGAAGACATCCCCAGCCACCCACCAGGTGGACACAGGGAGTCATTCCCCAGTTCGTCAACCCCCATACCGTGTCTCCCTAGAGGTACGAAAGGACATAAAAAGGGAGATCGATGAAATGGTAGTCCTGGGAGTGATCCAGAGGTCCAAAAGTGCATGGGCCTCGCCTGTAGTTTTGGTTCCAAAAAAGGACCGGACAACCCGGTTTTGTGTGGACTACAGAAAACTAAATGCAATCACAGCACCCGATGCGTACCCGATGCCACGCATCGATGAGTTACTGGATTGCTTAGCCGGGGCCCGGTACCTGACCATCATGGACCTGAGTCGAGGGTACTGGCAGATTCCTATGTCCAAGGAAGCACAGGAAAGGTCCGCCTTCATCACCCCATTCGGGCTGTATGAATCCCTTGTCATGCCCTTTGGCATGAGAAATGCTCCTGCCACTTTCCAGCGATTGGTCGACCAGCTGCTCGAGGGACTAGGAGGGTTTGCAGTAGCTTACCTGGATGACATTGCCATCTTTAGTCCCACTTGGGAGGAACACCTGGGGCACCTGGAGCAGGTGCTCACGCGGATCCAAAGCGCTGGTCTGACTATAAAGCCAGGGAAGTGTCAGATCGGCATGACGGAGGTACAGTACCTCGGACACAGAGTGGGTGGCGGGACCCTGAAACCAGAGCCAGGGAAGGTTGATGCCATCACCTTCTGGCCTACCCCCAAGTCAAAGAAGGAGGTGATGTCCTTCTTGGGTCTTGCAGGGGTACTATAGGAAGTTCGTTCCTAACTATAGTGCTCCTGCTAAGCCGTTGACGGACCTCACCAAAAAGAAGCTACCGCAAGTAGTCACCTGGACAGATGACTGTGAACGGTTCTTCAGGGCACTGAAAGCTGCCCTCGCCAGTTCCCCAATCCTACAAGCCCCGGACTTCACCCAATGGTTCATAGTTCAGACAGATGCCAGTGCGTTTGGCCTTGGTGCAGTACTCAGCCAGGTAAATGGGAAGGGAGAAGAGCATCTGGTGATGTTTCTCAGCCGCAAGCTCTTATCCCGGGAAGTGGCCTACGCCACTGTGGAGAAGGAGTGCCTCGCTATAGTGTGGGCCGTGCGGAAACTGCAGCCCTACCTATATGGACGCAACTTCACCATAGTGACAGACCACAACCCTCTCAGCTGGCTACACCGGGTGGCCGGCGACAGTGGTAAGCTACTGCGGTGGAGCTTGGCACTACAGCAGTATGACTTTACCATTCAACACAGGAAGGGTGTTGAGCATGGCAACGCTGATGGGCTGTCCCGGCAGGGGGATGCCAGCGAGGTAGGCTTAGGAGACGATTGGCAAATCAATCTCCCATGCTACCTCAAAAAGGGGGAGGTGTCATGTAGAACTGTTGAAGGGTCTTCATCCCCCTCCTCTTCTTCACTAGCCACAGGTCGTCATGGCGATTATCTGATTGTCCTGGAAGCTTAAGGTATTTACGACATGGGCGATGTAGATCTACAGAATACCAAAAAGGCAGAGAAAGACAATCTTTTGTTATTTTGGCGGGAAAACTGCCAAAAGCAGTTTTTAAGTGCTGTGTTAATGCCAGAAAAATGAAAAACATATTTCCAGAATCCCTGTGGAGTGCTGAACCCAACGCACCATCTAGTTCCACTGGGAGAACGCTGGAATCACGAGAAATTAGTATTGGCCAGTAAAATTGTACTAGAGGCGTTGTGTTTGGTATCAATGAAAATGAAAAATCGAGATATTAAATATTACGCTAATATCTTTCACCTGTGTGGCCCAGGGGCAAAGATATTTAAAACACTAGAATTAAGAAGCTTTGTAACCATCATAAGCACAGCCCACAAAGATTGTAAAATGGGGGGCGTGACCGGATGCTGAACTGAACAGACGTCTGAGACTTGTGCTCCCTGACCACCGATTTTAAAAGCGGCTCAAAGCAAGGCAATCGGACCGGAGGAGGCTGTAAATCACAGATAAGTGCAGCTGAAGTGCAGGGGAACAGATCGGTATAGACATGGTGCGGGGGAGGAATAAGAGAGAGAAGCCAGGCAAAGTTTCTGTCTTTGAAGTTGCTGGTAATACAATCCAAGATGGCCCCCGTTGTTTGCCTCATGGAGGAGATACCAGCACTGATAATAGTGATGGTGCACATCAGCGTCCAGAACTCCTAAAGGCCCCGTCACACTAAGCAACATCGCTAGCAACATCGCTGCTAACGAACAACTTTTGTGACGTTGCTAGCGATGTTGCTGTGTGTGACATCCAGCAACAACCTGGCCCCTGCTGTGAGGTTGTTGGTTGTTGCTGAATGTCCTGGGCCATTTTTTAGTTGTTGCTGTCCTGCTGTGAAGCACAGATCGCTGTGTGTGACAGCGAGACAGCAACAACTAAATGTGCAGGCAGCAGGAGCCGGCTTCTGCGGAGGCTGGTAACCAATGTAAACATCGGGTAACCAAGAAGCCCTGTCCTTGGTTACCCGATATTTACCTTCGATACCAGCCTCCGCCGCTCTCACTGTCAGTGCCGGCTCCTGCTCTGTGCACATGTAGCTGCAGCACACATCGGGTTAATTAACCCGGTGTGTGCTGTAACTAGGAGAGCAAGGAGCCAGCGCTAAGCATTGTGCGCTGCTCCCTGCTCTGTGCACATTTAGCTGCAGCACACATCGGGTTAATTAACCCGATGTGTGCTGTAACTAGGAGAGCAAGGAGCCAGCGCTAAGCATTGTGCGCTGCTCCCTGCTCTGTGCACATTTAGCTGCAGCACACATCGGGTAATTAACCCGATGTGTGCTGTAACTAGGAGAGCAAGGAGTCAGCGCTCAGTGTGCGCTGCTCCCTGCTCTCTGCACGTGTAGCTCCGTGCGGTGGTAACCAAGGTAAATATCGGGTTGGTTACCCGATATTTACCTTAGTTACCAAGCGCAGCATCTTCCACGCTGCGCTGGGGGCTTGTCACTGGTTGCTGGTGAGCTCACCAGCAACTTGTGTAGCGACGCTCCAGCGATCCCTGCCAGGTCAGGTTGCTGGTGGGATCGCTGGAGCGTCGCAGTGTGACATCTCACCAGCAACCTCCTAGCAACTTACCAGCGATCCCTATCGTTGTTGGGATCGCTGGTAAGTTGCTTAGTGTGACTGGACCTTAATGGAGCCCCTTTATCATTAAACACACAGTGTTATCAGTCAGCCCTGCAGTCTCTGACTTTCTCTCCTGCCAGGTGTTGGCAGCCCCAGGCCTGCAGATTCACAGCCACCAAGCACAGCCCTGGTTAACCCTTCATGCTCCCCTAACAAAAGCTACAAGTCAGCCCCTGTCACTGAGGATATACTGAGGTCTGTGATGTCAGAGCTGAAGCAAGCCATCCACGCAGATATAACCTCAGTAGTTACCATGCTTAATAAAGAAATCATGCAGATTGGTGACAGAACCTCACATATAGAGGGGAAACTGGAGGAGTACACCACTGCGCACAACCAGCTAGTAGATGCGCACAATGAGGCAGACGATGAGATTACAGCCCTAAAACTAAAAATCGCGGATCTCGAAGACCGATCCAGACGAAATAACTTACGTTTCAGAGGGATTCCTGAGAACGTGCCGCGGACGCACTGACAGAGTAATTAACGGACTTTTTTACAGCACTGGTGCCGTCAGCTGAGCAGAGGGATCTACTGATTGATAGGGCGCACCGGATCCCCAAACCCAAATCCGTTCCCAGCTCCGCACCACGGGACGTGATCGCCAGACTGCACTTCTATCATTTTAAAGAGGCAGTAACCAAGGTGGCGGCAGGAAACAAGCAAGAACGTCCAGAAAGATTCCAGAACATCCTGGTGTTCACCGACCTGTCTGCGGACACTCTGAATAGAAGGCGGGAATTCTCATCCGCAACCAAGATCCTGCGCGACAATAACATCATCTACAAATGGGGATACCCGGTAAAGCTCATCGTGATGAAAAATGGAGTCACACACGTCCTCGTGTCCCCCAGAGAGGCTATGAACCTGCTCCAAGACTGGTCCCTGACATCTGTGGATGAAGACACCAGCTCCCCGCTAAAGAAGAGACCCCCGATGCTGAACAAGGAATGGTCCTGAACAGGGACACCTTCATGCCATTCTCTATTTTGATGCCACTTTCCTTTTTGATGCCATTCTTTGTTTTGATTGGCAGGTTGGAGGGGCACGAGAATAACGTTTAGTTTTTCTCTCGTTTTATTCTCACCCACCATTGATACTGGATAGGGACGAATATCCAGTTGGTTCACGTAGAACCGGACTCTGAATTGTAACCTGTTGTAAGTACTGTTTGCACCCTAACCCTTTGCTTCCCTTACCATTGCCTTGTACTTTGTGACATATTGATTTCTGTTTTTCTTCTTTTATTACTATATCTGATGGTATTTAAAATTTCAACTATTAATGTGAAAGGTTTGAACAGCCCCTTTAAGAGATCATTATTGTGGAAAGAGGCCCAGACGCTTAAAGCGGACATATTATGTGTCCAAGAGACTCACCTAAACAGCGAGGACGCACATAGACTAAAACACCAGCATTACCCCCACATCTATGCCTCACACGCAGTGAAAAAAGAGGCGTAACGATTGCGATAAAGGACACTATAGCGTTCCAGCTCATTGATAAAATCCTAGATGACGAGGGCAGATATGTGATACTTATATGCAATATCAATAATAAGACATACACAATCACATCTATATACGCACCTAATTCAGGACAAATCACCTTTATTAGAGAACTTATGACCAAATTATCCAAAATAAAACAAGGATTGCTACTAATCTGCGGAGACTTCAATATCGTCCCGATCCCCAATATAGACAAATCCTGGTGCTCCAAGAAAACATCCCAGTCCCATGCGCTGTCCCAATGCCTCCTGTCAGAAGAATTATACGATACATGGAGGGTCCTTCACGCCTCCGAACGGGACTACACATTTTACTCACATCCACATAAAATATACTCCAGAATTGACCTAATAGTGGTGGATAAGTGGCTCTTGCAAAATATACAATCGGCCCAAATAGGGAACATAACCTGGTCGGACCATGCCCCTATGTCATGCCAAATAAGAGAGACATATAATAACCCAACATATTCCCCATGGAGAATTAATAACCACTTAATATCCTCAGATAGTATCAAATCCCAAATCAAAGACCTGTTACAGGAATATTTTGATATTAATAGCACCCCAGACATGTCCCTGACCACAGTGTGGTGCGCCCACAAGGCGTACATAAGAGGACGGCTAATACAGATAGCAGCACAACACAAAAAGCTAAGAATGCGACGGAGGAACTTCACAAAAGCATAGCATCATTAGAGGATGCCCATAAAAACAGCCCCTCACCCGCTATATACAAAGACCTACAAAAGGCAAGATACGATCTATACCAACTACTCCAATATAAACACGAGCACAACATGAGGAGAAGCAAAGCCAAATATTACTGGCAGGGAAACAAGGCCAGCAAAATACTAGCCAATAAAATCAAAGCCAGACTAACAAAGCAAAGGATAGCTCATATACAAGACGCCCAAAAGAACAAAATATACAACCCTAAAGACATCGCCAACACCTTCGCCAAATACTACTCCTCACTCTACAACCTCAAAGACGACAATCTCACCCCACAACCCAGTGCTGAACTCATTAATAACTTCCTAAATAGTATATCACTACCCAAAATCCCAGAGGACAAACTGACAGCAATAAACCAGCCCATAAGCCAAATAGAAATCCAACAAGCCATCCAAACATCTAAGAATAACAAATCCCCAGGACCGGACGGGATAACTAACGAATACTTCAAGACATTTCATCAAATATTGTCCCCACACCTATTACTAGTATTCCAGAATATATTTGAAACAGGCCAAATACGAGATGAGATGCTCCAGGCGACCATAGTCCCCCTCCCCAAACCAGGTAAAACCCCCGACCAAACCAATAGCTTCAGGCTGATATCCCTACTGAATACTGACCTCAAGCTATACTCCAAAATCCTGGCAGGTCGGATCTCCGGTGTAATGGCCCTCCCTGGTGCACAGAGACCAGGTTGGGTTTATTAAATCCAGACAGACGCTGGATGGCACCAGACGGATGATTGACCTCATCAGTGTGGCGGGGAGAGGCCGGACGCCTGCTCTGCTCCTGGCACTGGACGCGGAGAAGGCCTTCGATCGGGTGCATTGGGGCTATCTATTTGAGGTTTTATCCAGATTCGGATTTACTGGCAGCATTTTTAATGCAATTACTTTATTATACTCTCATCCATCAGCGTCCGTTTTTGTCTCTGGAATGATGTCTGACAAGTTCCCTGTCACAAATGGGACGAGACAAGGGTGCCCGCTATCGCCCCTCATATTCGCCTTGGCGATTGAACCTTTAGCGGAAAAAATCCGATCTCACCCAGTAATATCAGGAATCCAGGTGGACAGGACAGAACACGAAATAGGTCTGTTTGCGGACAACATCATTCTAGCGATAACAAACCCCACAGAGTCATTACCGGCAGTAATGCAAATCATTGATCTGTTCTCTAGAATCTCATATTATAAACTAAACACGTCTAAATGTCAGGTATTAAACCTAACCCCATCCACAACGTACCCCAAAAAATTCCAGAACAAGTACCCCTTCGATTGGAATAACGATAGTATTGAGTATCTAGGTATCCGGCTAACACTCTCGGCAGATAAAATGTTATCTCTGAATTATGAGTCAGTGAAGAGGAAAATCCAAGCTGACATATTAAAGGTCCAGTCACACTAAGCAACTTACCAGCGATCCCAACAACGATAGGGATCGCTGGTAAGTTGCTAGGAGGTTGCTGGTGAGCTGTCACACTGCGACGCTCCAGCGATCCCACCAGCAACCTGACCTGGCAGGGATCGCTGGAGCGTGGCTACACGAGTTGCTGGTGAGCTCACCAGCAACCAGTGACCAGCCCCCAGTCTCCTAGTTACAGCACACATCAGGTTAATTAACCCGATGTGTGCTGCAGCTAAATGTGCACAGAGCAGGGAGCAGCGCACACTGAGCGCTGGCTCCTTGCTCTCCTAGTTACAGCACACATCGGGTTAATTGCCTGATGTGTGCTGCAGCTATCTGTGCACAGAGCAGGAGCCGGCAGCACAGGCAGTGAGAGCGGAGGAGGCTGGTATCAAAGGTAAATATCGGGTAACCAAGGACAGGGCTTCTTGGTTACCCGATGTTTACATTAGTTACCAGCCTCAGCAGAAGCTGGCTCCCTGCTCACTGCACATTAGTTGTTGCTGTCTCGCTGTCACACACAGCGATCTGTGCTTCACAGCAGGACAGCAACAACTAAAAAATGGCCCAGGACATTCAGCAACAACCAACGACCTCACAGCAGGGGCCAGGTTGTTGCTGGATGTCACACACAGCAACATCGCTAGCAACGTCACAAAAGTTGTTCGTTACCAGCGATGTTGCTAGCGATGTTGCTTAGTGTGACGGGGCCTTAAGAATGAAGAAACACGAGCTATCGTGGATGGGCAGGATCGCATCAGTGAAGATGTTCATTCTCCCGCAGATATTGTATCTGTTCCGTAATCTCCCCATCATATTCCCAATGAAAATACTAAAAGAGATACAAGCCATCCTCTCCAAACATATTTGGCAGGGAAAACAGCCCAGAGTCCAGGCGGACACACTCTACACCCCTATGAGTAAGGGGGGCCTGGGATACCCCTCAGTGGTCCGCTACTACAGAGCCGCATTATTCGAGCAGCTATGCTTCATGTGAAACGATGAGGATGACCGGCACTGGATAGCCATTGAGAAATATCTGATTGGAGCCAGCAGTGTCTCCGCCTTTTTCCATGCACACCACACTTTAATCCCTGGTAGGAATTTTAACATATCCCCAACCATAGACGTGATGCTGGAGCTATGGAAGATGTTAACTAATAAATTAGGCCTTATACAAATCGCACTCCTTAAGGCCCCCATAGAGACACTGGAGCATTGTATCCCTGACCTAAAGCTTAAAAACTGGAAACTATGCCAAATCACATGTATTGGGAATCTGTATGATGGGGAGGAACTAATCCCCTTCCCATCATTGCGAGAGAGATACACTATACCACAAAGGGACTTCTACAAATATCTGCAGATCCGACACTTCCTCTATGGAAGGAAGGAGCAGATGACGGCACCGCCATCTAAGCTGTACTCTATGCTACTGAACCCCACCGCACAGATGAAAGCATTGTCTATAAGCTATGATTGTATGCTAGAGAACACCCTGCCCTCGCTAACCACATACCTACAAAAATGGGAAAGAGACTTACACTGTACCTTCACACCGGATCAATGGCGAGCATCCTTCCTAATTATTGGAAGCCAATCTAAATGCACTAACCACATAGAAAACGCAAGGAAACTATTATATAGGTGGTATCTCACCTCCCATAGACTATCTAAGATGTCCTGCAATTCCCCGGACACGTGCTGGAGATGTGGAGACCCCGGCGCAGACATGTTACACTTTTAGTGGAAATGTAGTAATGTCAGACGTCTGTGGGAAGCAATAAATCATTTAATATTTCAGATTTGTGGTGTAGGAATAACGCTGTCCGCACAGCAGGCGCTGCTCGCCATCGATCTGGACTCACTCCCCTACGAGATCCGCACAGTGATTGTACATATCATTGTGGCCACAAGACTCAAAATCGCAAGTTACTGGAAAACCCCCCAATGCCCCACACTAACCAAAGTCATCTCCCTGATCAATGAGAACTGCCTATCCGAGAAGATACTCGCTTCATCCAACAATAACACAGCGCTTTTCTATAAGAAATGGAACTACTGGTTATCTTTCCGATTTAAATACTGTTATCAAATGAATCTACAGATGTATATATGGAGAATATGACCCGGAAATTGATGTGATATCACCATTCCCCCATCCCCTTCTCCCCCTCCCCCCTCTCCCTTGTTTAATACCCATATTATTGTGATTTTTGTTGATAATGTGATGACAATAAGATGTATGATGTAACATCTGATATTAATTACTAATAAAAAGTTATGGTTTAAAAAAAAAGATTGTAAAATGATGTCACAGACAAGGGGGGGGTCACCTAAGGCATAATAGGAACTGGCCCTCTCGGGTCAGTCAGTCAGTACTTGGAGGGCATCATGAAGGGTGATGCTGGCCGTTCTTCTACCATCTTGGAGCTCCCTCCACTCCCTAAGTAGACGCCACTTCTATGGCACAAGCTTAGTAAGTTTCACTTTTATACCTTTTATTTTAATATAACTGTCTATGCCGTAATGTGTATCGTTCCCTTTTGTAAATTCTTGTATATTCTTTAAACACTGCCTATTTTCGGATTATATATAGAAAAATTTAAGAGTTTCTTTCCCTTATGCTTTATATACGAATCCAAAAACCCCGAAGGGCCTTATGCTATCTGTAACGGGTACCCGGACTGCCTGTGAAACGTCCGGAGGTGGCAGCGTAATTGTTATTGCATAGAATTATTGGAGTGCTATCTTTAAGGGTACCGAAATATATATATTTTCCATTAGCGGGAACCGGTGATATATACATTTACCCTTGCTGTGAGACCTTCAATATTTGGCATTATCAGCTCAGCAGCCTCATCCTATGCATTGTCCTGCAGTACCAAAAGTGGCCTGCAGACAAGGGGGGCGCTAGAGAGTAGTCGTGTGTAGCAAATCAGTGAACAGCTGCGGATTTCTGAGTGACTCCCCCGGCTGTTCATGACAATGTGTATGTGTGAATATATGTGTATGTGTGTGTGTATGTATGTATGTATGTATGTGTGTGTGTGTGTGTGTGTGTGTGTGTGTGTGTGTGTGTGTGTGTATATATGTATGTGTGTATGTATATATGTGTATGTGTGTATGTATATATGTGTGTATGTATATATGTGTGTATGTGTATGTATTTATGTGTATTTGTATATGTGTATGTATATATGTGTGTATGTATGTATATGTGTGTATGTATGTGTATATGTGTATGTATATATATATGTGTATGTATAAATATATGTGTATAAATGTGTATATATGTTTGTGTATATATGTGTGTGTATATATGTGTATGCGTGTATATGTGTATATATATATATATGTGTATATATATGTGTGTGTATGTATGTGTGTATGTATGTATGTGTGTATGTATATGTGTATATATGTATATATGTGTGTATGTATATATGTGTGTATGTACAGTGCCTACAAGTAGTATTTAACCCCCTGCAGATTTAGCAGGTTTACACATTCGGAATTAACTTGGCATTGTGACATTTGGACTGTAGATTAGCCTGGAAGTATGAAATGCACTGCAGCAAAAAAGAATGTTATTTCTTTCTTTTTTTTTTTTAAATTGGGAAAAGTTTATTCAGAGGGTCATTTATTATTCAACCCCTCAAACCCCCAGAATTCTGTTTGCTTCCCCTAAAGTATTAAGAAGTATTTCAGGCACAAAGAACAATGAGCTTCACATGTTTGGATTAATTATCTCTTTTTCCAGCCTTTTCTGACTAATTAAGACCCTCCCCAAACTTGTGAACAGCACTCATACTTGGTCAACATGGGAAAGACAAAGGAGCATTCCAAGGCCATCCGAGAAAAGATCGTGGAGGGTCACAAGGCTGGCAAGGGGTACAAAACCCTTTCCAAGGAGTTGGGCCTACCTGTCTCCACTGTTGGGAGCATCATCCGGAAGTGGAAGGCTTATGGAACTACTGTTAGCCTTCCACGGCCTGGACAGCCTTTGAAAGTTTCCACCCGTGCCGAGGCCAGGCTTGTCCGAAGAGTCAAGGCTAACCCAAGGACAACAAGGAAGGAGCTCCGGGAAGATCTCATGGCAGTGGGGACATTGGTTTCAGTCAATACCATAAGTAACGTACTCCACCGCAATGGTCTCCGTTCCAGACGAGCCCGTAAGGTACCTTTACTTTCAAAGCGTCATGTCAAGGCTCGTCTACAGTTTGCTCATGATCACTTGGAGGACTCTGAGACAGACTGGTTCAAGGTTCTCTGGTCTGATGAGACCAAGATCGAGATCTTTGGTGCCAACCACACACGTGACATTTGGAGACTGGATGGCACTGCATACGACCCCAAGAATACCATCCCTACAGTCAAGCATGGTGGTGGCAGCATCATGCTGTGGGGCTGTTTCTCAGCCAAGGGGCCTGGCCATCTGGTCCGCATCCATGGGATGATGGATAGCACGGCCTACCTGGAGATTTTGGCCAAGAACCTCCGCTCCTCCATCAAGGATCTTAAGATGGGTCGTCATTTCATCTTCCAACAAGACAACGACCCAAAGCACACAGCCAAGAAAACCAAGGCCTGGTTCAAGAGGGAAAAAATCAAGGTGTTGCAGTGGCCTAGTCAGTCTCCTGACCTTAACCCAATTGAAAACTTGTGGAAGGAGCTCAAGATTAAAGTCCACATGAGACACCCAAAGAACCTAGAAAACTTGGAGAAGATCTGCATGGAGGAGTGGGCCAAGATAACTCCAGAGACCTGTGCCGGCCTGATCAGGTCTTATAACAGACGATTATTAGCTGTAATTGCAAACAAGGGTTATTCCACAAAATATGAAACCTAGGGGTTGATTAATAATTGACCCACACTTATGTTGAAAATTTATTAAAATTTAACTGAGCAACATAACTTGTTGGTTTGTAAGATTTATGCATCTGTTAATAAATCCTGCTCTTGTTTGAAGTTTGCAGGCTCTAACTCATTTGCATCTTATCAAACCTGCTAAATCTGCAGGGGGTTGAATACTACTTGTAGGCACTGTGTGTATATATATATATATATATATATATATATATATATATATATATATATATATATATATATATATATATATAATGTATGTATGTATGTATGTATGTGTATATATAATCTCATCTCATTTATATGTTTTCTTAGTCCCCTTAGAGTACTTGAAGCTGCAATCGTCCAACCGCTTGTGCTATACAAAGCAAAGCATCAGCCTTTATCTGTATAGCACAATTCATGATCTCCTATGGATGTCGTTAAGGGGCTAACTCCAATATTAATGTTGGACTTAAAGGGGTGATTCACCCATATTCATTATTGGCCACATCGATGATATGTTGAGAAACAACATTTCTCTCAAATACCTTGTGTTGCTAATAGTGCCTGTGAGGGGCGCAATTTTTGTCCACTTACCCCCTTCGCTTGACCCCTGGGCTCTGGGATCCGGTGATGGCACATCAACTGAGGCGTGCTGAAGTCGTCCTGAGTGATTGGACTGTGGAAGATGTTTCCCCGCTTATCACAGCCCAGCATCACAACTCAATGCCTTCCTGCTCCCTCCTCTTTCACAGCAGAGTGTTGCAAGCAGGAGACATGCTGGAATGTGACAAGCGATGAAACACATCCCAGTGACTCATGGAGACTGGGTCTGGCCGTGGTGATTTCAGATGAACAGGAAGTTGACATATCACTGGATCCCAGAGGTCATGGAGCCTGCAGGTCAGGCGATGGGGACGAGCAAGGTATTTGAAAGAAACCTCTTTTCTCAACATATTGTTGTGGCCAATAATAAATATAGGTGAATCACTTCTGGGAATTCATATTTCAATAAATACCATAAATTTAAAGGAGAACTCCACCAACTGTTTCAGGAAAATTCCGTATGTTAACCCTTTCATGACCTTGGACATTCTGGGATGTTCAAGGTCGTGTCTGTCCCTTTAAAGTGGGCCTGCATGTTTTCCCACACGTCAGCTGATCTGATCAGCCAACTTACAGCTAACAGGCATTTAAGCAAAAAATGTGGTTGTGACACTGTTATGGGGGTATTGTCCCCGAATTCTGTAGTAATTTCACCCATTTTTGGTATTTATTCCCTATCCTTGTCCCTTTCTGGTATATATGGCGCTCATCCTGATATACATGTCCTTCATCCTGGTACACATGGCTCTCATCGCGGCCCCACCCTGGTGCACGTGGCCTTTATTGCGGCCCCACCCTGGTTCACAAGTTCCCTATCACACTGCACACATTAAAAAAGATAAACTATTCTACTCACTTTCCCTCCAGTCTTTCAGGGCGTGGTTTCATCTGATGCCGGCAACTGACTTCAGTGAGTAAGTGGTGCAGCATGTAACATCACTGTAATGCACACTCACGGTGTCCTCAGCTGCTGTCATTTTTGCTGCCTCCATGCCTGGGATTATGAGCTTGGGAAGCAGTGAATATTAATTCTCTTTAATAGAAGGAACACATGATTTCCCAGCCACTGCAGGAAGCCGGCGACTGGGTGTTCACATATGCCGCTATTAAAGAAAATACATAGTTATTGCTCTCTACGCCCATAGTCCCATCCACCTCTTGGTGCCAGCTTCAGTGAGCAAGAGGTGGCCGGGATATGGCATGGGGAGCAGTGAATATGCATCCACTTAAACAGCAGGCACACGTGTTCTCCCCAGAGTCAGCTCCTGCCTCCAGTGACCCCGTGCAATGGCCGCCGATATCACCCTGTATGACTATCTTTGTGGTCTTCACACTTTTTTTTTTTAATTTTTTTTTACCGCATTTATAAAATACTGGTGTATACTGGAGAGTTTTTAATTTTGGACAAGGCAAACTAGGAGACAAAAAATCATTCAACTTTAGTAAAGTGCTGATAACAACAGCGGCAGCCCCTGTACCGGCAGCAATCACCGAGGGGTCTATGTGCCTGCAAAGCAGATAAGATGACACCGTGGAACAGAACAGGTGAGAATAATTTTTTGTGGGACCCTTACTCAAGTGAAAGCCTAGGGGGAGGAGCATTTTCAGCATAAAAACGGGCTGAAAACTCTGCTTATACTCCAGTATATATGGTAAATGAAAATTAAAAGCTTTGTGTAGCAAGACTGTTTGTTTTAAAAACAGTGAAACAATATAAAATGGTAAAAAATGCAAGATTTACTTGAGTGATAAGTTCTGTAATTTAATTGTCACCTAAATTTTCAAGAACATTTGTGTGGTCCACATTCAGGATTTGTATAGATATCGGTGTGTGGAGATTAATATGTAAAAAGAAACAATTGTGATGACAAAGACCTGCAATTGTCTAAGAAATGTAATAAAATAATCATATGGAGTAAAATATTATACTGATAATAAATCTACTGTGGCCCTCTAAACAAAGAATAGGTACACATGGCTATCTGCAATCGCAGATTTTTATTGGATTGATATTTTTATTTATATTTCACAATATTTCACTGTTTTATTACATATCCCTTTTTTCTGGATACATTAGTTTCACTGTTAAAATATTTTAAAGAATTTTCTAGTATGGTTTTTTACTCAGATATAGAATGAAGCAAATATTTATTTTATTTTCCATCATATATTTATTATAACAATTAAGTTGGCTCCATAGTATTTTTGTGCACTTATTACTATTGTTATATTGCTCATATTTCGTCCCTCGTGTTTTTGAAGTACCATTATTATCATTTTATGAATTTTGACATGCATGCTTTTACAATAATTATTTAATAAACTATTTTTTTATATATTGAAATCACTGTTTTTCTTGTTGAGTATTTTTTTACTCCACAAATGTTGTCTTGAATTTTGTCTTCAGTGAATACTTTTTTCAGACCTTGTTGTTAATTTACTCTCAGATGAGGTAGCAAGAACTTGGTGACAGTGTCCCTTTTAAATGTCAGATTAATAATTTGAGTTTGTTTGGTAGGTCTCAAACCACTTGCAAAAGACTGGTTGAGATGCACGTACTTAGCAATAACTGGTATTCCTTCTATTTTTCTTTTTTAATTTTGTTTTTTGGTCATTCTTCAAGTGTAAGACTCATGTGCTTAATAATCCCCAGACTCATGTGCTTCCTAATTTGTCATAGAATGAAACGGGAGACGCCAAACTGTGTTCTCCTTGATTTGGTGAAAAGAGTGCTCCTTTTTACTTTCTGTAGGTAGCAATCTGAATAACTTAGATTGCAACCTTTTTTATACTAGGGCATTTGTCATTTTTTTCCGCTTCACCTAATTAAGATTGAAGCACGTGGATTTAGAGGTCTTTATCTCAAATAAATTTGTCAGTCTGTTACACGGACTCTGCTTTTCCGTGGTGCTCCCCTTTTTTTGTCACATTTATGTCCATATACTGTACAAGGTGTAAAGAACAATTTAATGTCATTTCACTTAACTGCAAGAAGTTATTCCAGTAATACACTTCCTTGGTTTGCCATAGGACGCCAAACAGTTAGATCCTTGGCTTAGTAAGTTACTAAGCAACTCTTCCATCACTGATCTCTCCATTTGATTTATATTCTGCCATACTCCAAATGTAACAAATTAATAGTACAAAGCCTATTGTACTTCTACACAACCTTGTTTTTTGTATTAAAAACCTGTGTATTAAACTTGTTTATGTTCATTTTAATTGCTTATCTATTTGTTAACGACAACATCCATAGAATTTAAATTCTAAATTTCACCACAAGGGGCATAAGTGGAAAGATCCTCATACGTAAAGTGAGCCACCCACAAATATAAACCAATCTTTATTGAACAGGATATAAAACATGTAAAAAGAGGCACACACAGAAGACTATTCAGTTGAAAATAAAACTCAAACTCCTCAAACTGCTGATTAGAATATAACATAAATTGAATGTATAAAACCTTATGCAGATAGTCTGAAACTTCACAAATGAAGACAAGAGGTCTAAATGCAACAAGAAAATTTAAAGAACCAGCAGACGCACATCAGATAAAGTGCAATATGCAAGAATGACATATTCTGAAAGAGCCAAATAACTAAAAGATCAGGCAAAAATTTCTGTATTAGTAATAAAATATAGCCCTGTAGGTGAGTGAATAGATTAAAAATAAGATATCGTCGCCATAAATGGTACATTCTCTAACTGAGCTATAGATCTGGATAAGATGTTGGAATGGGTAGCAATTGGCAAATTACATTTAATGTTGATAAATGTAAAGTAATGCACGTAGGACGGAGTAATCCTATAACTGCGTATACATTATATGGAAGTAAACTCAGGACTACAGAGGACTTGGGTATTCTCATTACAAATAGGCTAAGCAGCAGTATTCAATGTACCTCTGGTATTCTGGACTAATTTGGGTATTCCTCTATGACTCTCGTCAGTGCACATCACTTTATTTTTTATATTCCCAATATTATGTCAGCAACATATTTTTCCTTAGGCCCGTTTCACACATCTGGTATTTCGCCGGATCCGGGCACGCGTGCAGTACAGTACATTCATTTACAGTGGAAGCGCGACTCCATGCGGACAAATGCGGTTGTGCATGAAGCACACAACCGCATTGTGTCGTGGTTCCACTGTAAATGAATGTACTGTACTGCATGCGTGCCGGATCCGGCGAAATGCCAGATGTGTGAAACAGGCCTATGTGACGTGATCCTCATACTCCTCGAGCTGATCAGCAGTGTGCGCTTGTGCTGCTCTGCACGCCTCTATTTGCCCTGGTGTCAAATCCTTCTGTCTTGCTTCACCCCACTCATATCATGACTCGTCTGATGTGGGTGAGAGGACTTGACTTCAGGGTATCTTGTGGTCGGCGTAAGCGCCGTGCGCTAACTGCTCTCTATTGGCTCTCACCATGCATAACATGTCAATAACTGTTATTAATCAACTAGAATCTTCTCTATGTATCTTTTATTTGCCATATATTTATGCAGTTTCTTATAGTCAGCAGAGTGAAGGGTTTGTTTGAGGGTTTTTTCCACTGACTTGTCTTTCGTTTTCTGTATGTGTCTCTTCTTTTTAAATGTTTTATCTTTGTTCAATAAAGATTGATTGGTTTATATTTGTGACCTCACTCCCATTTTTGTAGGTTCACATCCACCTAATTTACCTGATTGTTTGCCTCCTTTTTTCCTTGTTTAGATCAAGCTGGTCTGTGTCTTTCAGATAAAAAAAAAAACTAAACTATTTTTAAACAAATATTTGTCTATGTAGCATAAGTGCCACAACTTTTTATAACTGTTAATTAACATGTAAAAAACATTTTTTTTCAATGTCAAGTGTCCATTGCTAGAGATAAGCGAACCTGAAGAGTAAATTTTAGTGCTCGTACTGAACATTGACGTTACAAAAAAGTGTTCGGAGTTAAGGTACTTTTACATATGCCCGCCACCACTCGCTCAAGCATTGCTGTGCTCTGATACACATGAAATAAAATAAAATAAAAATAACTGAATAAAAAAAAAACCTGGCCAGCAGCATGTAGGTGGAGAGCCGAACTGCCCAATCAGTGACTTCCAATGGGATTCAGTTCAAGTCTGGGTCCCAAACTTTTGGAGGTAGCTGCTGCTATCATTGTGTGTATACAGAGACAATCAGGATGCAGTGAAATCTTACTCAGAACCAAATGCACTGCTCAGAACCAAATGGCTGCACTGTTAGTAATGGAAGATTTGTAGATGCGGTATAAATATTGTCAAGATTTTTATCGATGGTTTGTGGATGAAATAAACACTATTAATCAGCCGACTTTGGCCCATTGACCTGTAAGACTTCATCACGTGACCATTCCATGCTGGAGAGTTAAGGGCCATCGCTATGTGTGACATCGCAGGAGCGACGACCATCTCCTTACCTGCGTCCACCGGCAATGAGGAAGGAAGGAGGTGGGCGGCATGTTACGGCCGCTCATCTCCACCCCTCCTCTGCTATTGGGCGGCCGCTTAGTGACGCCGCTGTGACGTCGCTGTGATGCTGAACGCACCTCCCCTAGAAGGAGGGATTGTTCGGCGGTCACAGCGACGTCGCTGCACAGGTATGTGCGTGTGACGCTGCCACTGCTACGGGCAGTGAGAGCAGGGTCCCGGCTGTAACATTAGCCCGGCAGTCGCAGGGGTACAGCGACTGAACCCCCTTGAATTGCCATGACGAAAAAGCATGAAAAAAAACGCATGAGAAAAAAAGCAATTTTTTGTTTAGCAGCTTTTTTTTGCTACCAAAACATGCGCTTTTTTTTTCTTGTGTGCACATAAAAATGCTACGTGAGCACATACCCTAAGGCTCTATGCGCACGCTGCAGTTTTTTCGGCACACAAAGTAAACCAAAACTGAATCTTGTCACTGAGATTCTGGAATTGTAAAAAAAAAAAAAATCAACTTAATGATGGTGCGATTTTGCTGCATTTTTGTTAATGCGTTTTATTTTTAACTTCTTCGCCATTATTCTGAGTGACGTAACTTTATTTTTCAGGCAATATGGTCATGTGAGGGCTCATTTTTTGGAGCAGCCTGCTGGGATTAACAATATGACCACTAGGACATAAGATTACTGCCCGTGGTCGTTAAGCTGAGGAAGGCCTTTCCCTGGTTACCCGATATTTACCTTCGTTACCAGCCTCCGCCCTTGCTGCCAGTGCCGGCTCCTGCTCTGTGCACATGTGGCTGCAGTACACATCGGGTAATTAACCCGATGTGTACTGTACCTAGGAGAGCAAGGAGCCAGCGCTAAGCGCTGCTCCCTGCTCTCTGCACATGTAGCACAGCGACGTTATGATCGCTGCTTCTGCTGTGTTTGACAGCTAAGCAGCGATCATAACAGCGACTTACAAGGTCGCTGTTACGTCACAGAAAATGGTGACGTAACAGCGACGTCGTTGTCGCTCTCGCTTAGTGTGAACCCAGCTTAAAGGGGTTAAAGGAGAAACAAAATGATTAGATAAGATAATTGTTAGATAGCTAGAATAGGTGGATAGAATATATAGAATAGATAAAAAGAAATAACAGAATAGCTTAATAGCTTGGCCAGCTGTTTTTAATTTTTAGGGGGTAAAAAAATTACATGGGGTCCCCCCCATTTTTCATATCCAACACAGTAACAGAAGCAACTGCAGGCTGCATCCCTCAGCTGTCTGCTGTACCTTGGCTGGTTATGACAAATAGAGGGGATCCCACTTTTTTTTTTTTTTAAATGACGTGGTGCCCCCCCATTTTTATAAAACCAGTTAAGGTACAGCAGACAACTGGGGCTGATGTTATTAGGGTAGGAAGGGCCATCGTTATTTGGCCCTTTCCAGCCTAACAATAGCATCCCACAGCCGACCCAGAAGTGGCGCATCCATAAGATGCCCCAATTCTGGTGCCGGCCCCGCCTTTTCCCGTTGACCTGGTGTCGTGGCAATCGGGGTAATCAGGAGTTAATAACAGCCCACAGCTGCTGCTAAGCCCTAGCTTAGTAATGACAGAAGTGGAGGTATATAAACACAAATACCCAAAAAATGCTTTATTTGAAATAGAAGACAAAATAGCACCATCTTTCACCACTTTATTAACCCCCGAAACATCCCTCCAGGTCCAACGTAATCCACACTATGTCCTATAGAGATTCAGCTCTGTTACATCCCTATCCTGTCACAGTAAGCGTCCTAGAACATGACTGCCCACAGTGAGCTCCATGCAGCTAGTGAAGTGATGGGATTGTTATTTATTTTCTGGCCCTTGAGGAAGCCACATCTCCAGTGGCGATATGCGTGTGCAGGGCCACCATCAGGGCATTACTACTGTGCCTGGTGTAGGGGTCCCGGTGAAGAAAGGGGGCCCCGCCAGGCCCGGGGTAAATACTTATCTTTAGCCTCAGGCAGGACGGGCCCCTCCTCTTCACCGGGCCCCAGTCACAGGAGCAGCAGCAGCAAAGGGGCCCCGCAGTGTCGCTTCATTACCAGACATGACTAATTTGCATGCGAAGGGGCGGAGCATGCAAATTAGCAATGTGCTGTAGTGGAGGCAGGGTGATTGGAGCAGAGCAGGGCACGTCATCGCTGGACCGTGCAGCAGGAGGTGAGGTCATCACTTTGAGACCTCATTACACTCCTGCAACAGCGGTTGAGGTGGCGAGGACACGGCAGCCAGCGGGACAGGTAAGCGCTGTGAGCCGAAGAGTTGCTGATCTCTGGCCAGTGGGGCGGCGCTGATCTCTGCCTGGGGCCCACTGATCTCTGCCCCGGAAGGGTGGGGGGGGGGGGGCGGCGCTGATCTCTGCACGGGGCCCATTAATGTTTGCCCGGGGAAGGGGGCAGCGCTGATCTTTGCCCGGGGCCCACTGATCTTTGCTGAAGGTGAGGGGGAGGTGCTGATCTCTGTCCGTGGCTGCTTGCCGACCCCAGCCCCTGCCTTGCTTCAGCTAGATCAGGGGTGAGGGACCTCTGGCCTGTGGCCTCCTGGCCTCTCTGCTGTGAGCCTTCCTCTGCTGTGAGCCTCCTGGCCTCTCTGCTTTGAGCCTCCCTCTGCTTTGAGCCTCCTGCCTCTGCTGTGAGCCTCCTGGCCTCTCTGCTTTGAGCCTCCCTCTGTTGTGAGCCTCCTGGCCTCTCTGCTGTGAGCCTCTTGGCCTCTCTGCTGTGAGCCTCCTGGCCTCTCTGCTGTGAGCCTCCTGGCCTCTCTGCTGTGAGCCTCCTGGCCTCTCTGCTGTGAGCCTCCTTGCCTGTCTCTGCTGTGAGCCTCCTTGCCTGTCTCTGCTGTGAGCCTCCTTGCCTGTCTCTGCTGTGAGCCTCCTTGCCTGCCTCTGCTGTGAGCCTCCTTGCCTGCCTCTGCTGTGAGCCTCCTTGCCTGCCTCTGCTGTGAGCCTCCTTGCCTGCCTCTGCTGTGAGCCTCCTTGCCTGCCTCTGCTGTGAGCCTCCTTGCCTGCCTCTGCTGTGAGCCTCCTTGCCTGCCTCTGCTGTGAGCCTCCTTGCCTGCCTCTGCTGTGAGCCTCCTTGCCTGCCTCTGCTGTGAGCCTCCTTGCCTGCCTCTGCTGTGAGCCTCCTTGCCTGCCTCTGCTGTGAGCCTCCTTGCCTGCCTCTGCTGTGAGCCTCCTTGCCTGCCTCTGCTGTGAGCCTCCTTGCCTGCCTCTGCTGTGAGCCTCCTTGCCTGCCTCTGCTGTGAGCCTCCTTGCCTGCCTCTGCTGTGAGCCTCCTTGCCTGCCTCTGCTGTGAGCCTCCTTGCCTGCCTCTGTTGTGAGCCTCCTTGCCTGCCTCTGCTGTGAGCCTCCCTCTGCTTTGAGCCTTCTGCCTTTGCTGTGAGCCTCCTGGACTCTCTGCTTTGAGCCTCCTTGCCTCTGTGCTGTGAGCCTCCTTGCCTCTGTGCTGTGAGCCTCCTTGCCTCTGTGCTGTGAGCCTCCTTGCCTCTCTGCTGTGAGCCTCCTTGCCTCTCTGCTGTGAGCCTCTTGGTCTCTCTGCTGTGAGCCTCTTGGCCTCTCTGCTGTGAGCCTCCTGGCCTCTCTGCTTTGAGCCTCCCTCTGCTGTGAGCCTCTCTCTGCTGTGAGCCTCTTGGCCTCTCTGCTGTGAGCCTCCTTGCCTCTCTGCTGTGAGCCTCTCTGCTGTGAGCCTCTTGGCCTCTCTGCTGTGAGCCTCCTTGCCTCTCTGCTGTGAGCCTCCTTGCCTCTCTGCTGTGAGCCTCCTTGCCTCTCTGCTGTGAGCCTTTTGGCGCCTCTGCTCTGAGCCTCTTGGCCTCTCTGCTGTGAGCCTCCTGGCCTCTCTGCTGTGAGCCTCCTGGCCTCTCTGCTGTGAGCCTCCTGGCCTCTCTGCTGTGAGCCTCTTGGCCTCTCTGCTGTGAGCCTCTTGGCCTCTCTGCTGTGAGCCTCTTGGCCTCTCTGCTGTGAGCCTCTTGGCCTCTCTGCTGTGAGCCTCTTGGCCTCTCTGCTGTGAGCCTCTTGGCCTCTCTGCTGTGAGCCTCTTGGCCTCTCTGCTGTGAGCCTCTTGGCCTCTCTGCTGTGAGCCTCTTGGCCTCTCTGCTGTGAGCCTCTTGGCCTCTCTGCTGTGAGCCTCTTGGCCTCTCTGCTGTGAGCCTCTTGGCCTCTGCTGTGAGCCTCTTGGTCTCTCTGCTGTGAGCCTCTTGGTCTCTCTGCTGTGAGCCTCTTGGTCTCTCTGCTGTGAGCCTCTTGGTCTCTCTGCTGTGAGCCTCTTGGTCTCTCTGCTGTGAGCCTCTTGGCCTCTCTGCTGTGAGCCTCCTGGCCTCTGCTTTGAGCCTCCCTCTGCTGTGAGCCTCTCTCTGCTGTGAGCCTCTTGGCCTCTCTGCTGTGAGCCTCCTTGCCTCTCTGCTGTGAGCCTCTCTCTGCTGTGAGCCTCTCTCTGCTGTGAGCCTCTCTCTGCTGTGAGCCTCTCTGCTGTGAGCCTCCTTGCCTCTCTGCTGTGAGCCTCTCTGCTGTGAGCCTCCCTCTGCTGTGAGCCTCCCTCTGCTGTGAGCCTCCTGCCTCTCTGCTTTGAGCCTCTCTGCTGTGAGCCTCCTGCCTCTCTGCTTTGAGCCGCTCTCTGCTGTGAGCCTCCTTGCCTGCCTCTGCTGTGAGCCTCCTTGCCTGCCTCTGCTGTGAGCCTCCTTGCCTGCCTCTACTGTGAGCCTCCTTGCCTGCCTCTGCTGTGAGCCTCCTTGCCTGTCTCTGCTGAAAGCCTCTTGGCCTCTCTACTGTGAGCCTTCCTCTGCTGTGAGGCTCCTGGCCTCTCTGCTTTGAGCCTCCCTCTGCTGTGAGCCTCCTGCCTCTCTGCTTTGAGCCTCTCTCTGCTGTGAGCCTCTTGGCCTTTCTGCTGTGAACCTCTTGGCCTCTCTGCTGTGAGCCTCTTGGCCTCTCTGCTGTGAGCCTCTTGGCCTCTCTGCTGTGAGCCTCTTGGCCTCTCTGCTGTGAGCCTCTTGGCCTCTCTGCTGTGAGCCTCTTGGCCTCTCTGCTGTGAGCCTCTTGGCCTCTCTGCTGTGAGCCTCTTGGCCTCTCTGCTTTGAGCCTCTTGGCCTCTCTGCTTTGAGCCTCTTGGCCTCTCTGCTTTGAGCCTCTTGGCCTCTCTGCTGTGAGCCTCTTGGCCTCTCTGCTGTGAGCCTCTTGGCCTCTCTGCTGTGAGCCTCCTGGCCTCTCTGCTGTGAGCCTCCTGGCCTCTCTGCTGTGAGCCTCCTGGCCTCTCTGCTGTGAGCCTCCTGGCCTCTCTGCTGTGAGCCTCCTGGCCTCTCTGCTGTGAGCCTCCTGGCCTCTCTGCTGTGAGCCTCCTGGCCTCTCTGCTGTGAGCCTCCTGGCCTCTCTGCTGTGAGCCTCCTGGCCTCTCTGCTGTGAGCCTCCTGGCCTCTCTGCTGTGAGCCTCCTGGCCTCTCTGCTGTGAGCCTCCTGGCCTCTCTGCTGTGAGCCTCCTGGCCTCTCTGCTGTGAGCCTCCTGGCCTCTCTGCTGTGAGCCTCCTGGCCTCTCTGCTGTGAGCCTCCTGGCCTCTCTGCTGTGAGCCTCCTGGCCTCTCTGCTGTGAGCCTCCTGGCCTCTCTGCTGTGAGCCTCCTGGCCTCTCTGCTGTGAGCCTCCTGGCCTCTCTGCTGTGAGCCTCCTGGCCTCTCTGCTGTGAGCCTTCCTCTGCTGTGAGCCGGCAGGCCTCTCTACTGTGAGCCTTCCTCTGCTTTGAGCCTCCTGCCTCTGCTGTGAGCCTCCTGGCCTCTCTGCTGTGAGCCTCCTTGCCTCTCTGCTGTGAGCCTCCTTGCCTCTCTGCTGTGAGCCTCCTTGCCTCTCTGCTGTGAGCCTCCTTGCCTCTCTGCTGTGAGCCTCCTTGCCTCTCTGCTCTGAGCCTCTTGGCCTCTCTGCTGTGAGCCTCTTGGCCTCTCTGCTGTGAGCCTTTTGGCCTCTCTGCTGTGAGCCTTTTGGCCTCTCTGCTGTGAGCCTTTTGGCCTCTCTGCTGTGAGCCTTTTGGCCTCTCTGCTGTGAGCCTTTTGGCCTCTCTGCTGTGAGCCTTTTGGCCTCTCTGCTGTGAGCCTCTTGGCCCCTCTGCTGTGAGCCTCTTGGCCTCTCTGCTGTGAGCCTCTTGGCCTCTCTGCTGTGAGCCTCTTGGCCTCTCTGCTGTGAGCCTCTTGGCCTCTCTGCTTTGAGCCTCTTGGCCTCTCTGCTTTGAGCCTCTTGGCCTCTCTGCTGTGAGCCTCTTGGCCTCTCTGCTGTGAGCCTCTTGGCCTCTCTGCTGTGAGCCTCTTGGCCTCTCTGCTCTGAGCCTTTTGGCCTCTCTGCTGTGAGCCTTTTGGCCTCTCTGCTGTGAGCCTTTTGGCCTCTCTGCTGTGAGCCTTTTGGCCTCTCTGCTGTGAGCCTTTTGGCCTCTCTGCTGTGAGCCTCTTGGCCCCTCTGCTGTGAGCCTCTTGGCCTCTCTGCTGTGAGCCTCTTGGCCTCTCTGCTGTGAGCCTCTTGGCCTCTCTGCTTTGAGCCTCTTGGCCTCTCTGCTTTGAGCCTCTTGGCCTCTCTGCTTTGAGCCTCTTGGCCTCTCTGCTGTGAGCCTCTTGGCCTCTCTGCTGTGAGCCTCTTGGCCTCTCTGCTGTGAGCCTCTTGGCCTCTCTGCTGTGAGCCTCTTGGCCTCTCTGCTGTGAGCCTCTTGGCCTCTCTGCTGTGAGCCTCTTGGCCTCTCTGCTGTGAGCCTCTTGGCCTCTCTGCTGTGAGCCTCTTGGCCTCTCTGCTGTGAGCCTCTTGGCCTCTCTGCTGTGAGCCTCTTGGCCTCTCTGCTGTGAGCCTCTTGGCCTCTCTGCTGTGAGCCTCTTGGCCTCTCTGCTGTGAGCCTCTTGGCCTCTCTGCTGTGAGCCTCTTGGCCTCTCTGCTGTGAGCCTCCTGGCCTCTCTGCTGTGAGCCTCCTGGCCTCTCTGCTGTGAGCCTCCTGGCCTCTCTGCTGTGAGCCTCCTGGCCTCTCTGCTGTGAGCCTCCTGGCCTCTCTGCTGTGAGCCTCCTGGCCTCTCTGCTGTGAGCCTCCTGGCCTCTCTGCTGTGAGCCTCTTGGCCTCTCTGCTGTGAGCCTCTTGGCCTCTCTGCTGTGAGCCTCTTGGCCTCTCTGCTGTGAGCCTCTTGGCCTCTCTGCTGTGAGCCTCTTGGCCTCTCTGCTGTGAGCCTCTTGGCCTCTCTGCTGTGAGCCTCTTGGCCTCTCTGCTGTGAGCCTCTTGGCCTCTCTGCTGTGAGCCTCTTGGCCTCTCTGCTGTGAGCCTCTTGGCCTCTCTGCTGTGAGCCTCTTGGCCTCTCTGCTGTGAGCCTCTTGGCCTCTCTGCTGTGAGCCTCTTGGCCTCTCTGCTGTGAGCCTCTTGGCCTCTCTGCTGTGAGCCTCTTGGCCTCTCTGCTGTGAGCCTCTTGGCCTCTCTGCTGTGAGCCTCTTGGCCTCTCTGCTGTGAGCCTCTTGGCCTCTCTGCTGTGAGCCTCTTGGCCTCTCTGCTGTGAGCCTCTTGGCCTCTCTGCTGTGAGCCTCTTGGCCTCTCTGCTGTGAGCCTCTTGGCCTCTCTGCTGTGAGCCTCTTGGCCTCTCTGCTGTGAGCCTCTTGGCCTCTCTGCTGTGAGCCTCTTGGCCTCTCTGCTGTGAGCCTCTTGGCCTCTCTGCTGTGAGCCTCTTGGCCTCTCTGCTGTGAGCCTCTTGGCCTCTCTGCTGTGAGCCTCTTGGCCTCTCTGCTTTGAGCCTCTTGGCCTCTCTGCTGTGAGCCTCTTGGCCTCTCTGCTGTGAGCCTCTTGGCCTCTCTGCTGTGAGCCTCTTGGCCTCTCTGCTCTGAGCCTTTTGGCCTCTCTGCTGTGAGCCTTTTGGCCTCTCTGCTGTGAGCCTTTTGGCCTCTCTGCTGTGAGCCTTTTGGCCTCTCTGCTGTGAGCCTTTTGGCCTCTCTGCTGTGAGCCTTTTGGCCTCTCTGCTGTGAGCCCCTTGGCCCCTCTGCTGTGAGCCTCTTGGCCTCTCTGCTGTGAGCCTCTTGGCCTCTCTGCTGTGAGCCTCTTGGCCTCTCTGCTTTGAGCCTCTTGGCCTCTCTGCTTTGAGCCTCTTGGCCTCTCTGCTTTGAGCCTCTTGGCCTCTCTGCTGTGAGCCTCTTGGCCTCTCTGCTGTGAGCCTCCTGGCCTCTCTGCTGTGAGCCTCCTGGCCTCTCTGCTGTGAGCCTCCTGGCCTCTCTGCTGTGAGCCTCCTGGCCTCTCTGCTGTGAGCCTCCTGGCCTCTCTGCTGTGAGCCTCTTGGCCTCTCTGCTGTGAGCCTCTTGGCCTCTCTGCTGTGAGCCTCTTGGCCTCTCTGCTGTGAGCCTCTTGGCCTCTCTGCTGTGAGCCTCTTGGCCTCTCTGCTGTGAGCCTCTTGGCCTCTCTGCTGTGAGCCTCTTGGCCTCTCTGCTGTGAGCCTCTTGGCCTCTCTGCTGTGAGCCTCTTGGCCTCTCTGCTGTGAGCCTCTTGGCCTCTCTGCTGTGAGCCTCTTGGCCTCTCTGCTGTGAGCCTCTTGGCCTCTCTGCTGTGAGCCTCTTGGCCTCTCTGCTGTGAGCCTCTTGGCCTCTCTGCTGTGAGCCTCTTGGCCTCTCTGCTGTGAGCCTCTTGGCCTCTCTGCTGTGAGCCTCTTGGCCTCTCTGCTGTGAGCCTCTTGGCCTCTCTGCTGTGAGCCTCTTGGCCTCTCTGCTGTGAGCCTCTTGGCCTCTCTGCTGTGAGCCTCTTGGCCTCTCTGCTGTGAGCCTCTTGGCCTCTCTGCTGTGAGCCTCTTGGCCTCTCTGCTGTGAGCCTCTTGGCCTCTCTGCTGTGAGCCTCTTGGCCTCTCTGCTGTGAGCCTCTTGGCCTCTCTGCTGTGAGCCTCTTGGCCTCTCTGCTGTGAGCCTCTTGGCCTCTCTGCTGTGAGCCTCTTGGCCTCTCTGCTGTGAGCCTCTTGGCCTCTCTGCTGTGAGCCTCTTGGCCTCTTTCTGCTGTGAGCCTCTCTGCTGTGATCCTCTCTGCTGTGAGCCTCCTTCTGCTGTGAGCCTCCTTCTGCTGTGAGCCTCCTTCTGCTGTGAGCCTCCTTCTGCTGTGAGCCTCCTTCTGCTGTGAGCCTCCTTCTGCTGTGAGCCTCCCTCCTTCTGCTGTGAGCCTCCCTTCTGCTGCTGTGAGCCTCCTTCTGCTGCGAGCCTCCTGCCACCCTCGCAGTGCTGTGTGCCACCCTTGCAGTGCTTTGTGACTGTAGGAGGTTTGATGGGTGGAGGCGGAGCTGGGGTGGAGCCTGGGCGGAGTCCCAAGGGGCCCCGAAAATTTTGCCAGTATGGGGCCCTGAAATTCCTAGTGGCGGCCCTGCGCATGGGGCAACACCCCATACTTGTGCCGATCCTGAGACCCAACACCACCTTACTTTTGGGACTTCAAGCAGGTGGTAATACATCTTGGTGGTGATTTTCTGGACGAACTTGGATAGTCAGTGACTTATTTGGTTTAGGCATTGAGTTTGGTATATTGATTTCCTTATTATAAGGTTCGTTTCATCACTTTTTCTGCTAGCATTTTGTACCTATTATATTATACTTATTGATGGTGGTGCCAGATAGGGTACTATACTTTAAAGTACTATATGGCATATGGTTTGCAGTGACAATTTATACACAGATCCTGCACTTATGCCTGCAAATATTGATTGGTACGTGTAGTACAGTTTTTTTCAGGATCTTGGTGCCGGGTTCCTAACATGGGACTGTGTATTGAGGTGTTTGTAGATTGTCTATATTTTAAATGTTTTTAACCTTTCACGGTTCTGTGTGGATATTTTGTATGCATAAAATTTGTACCAATAAATATTGCAAATTGGGATTCTGATCTGGCTTATATATCCTGAGTCATATTGCAAAGGATTGTTGAAAATCCACTTGTGACTTTTAGGATCGCTACTTCCAATAGGTGGCGCTGTGCTAGAGTTTGTCTCCTTTACTGGAGAGACAATACCAATAAATAATATATTTGTTGATTTGAACAAAGTCTCATTGGTTGATCCCTACATTCAGCGATTCTTCTTCTCTCTTTTTCTTCTTTTATGGTTCATTATTGCTGGTGGTGATCCCGATAGGGGAAAGGTGCCCCCTTATCTCTTATGATAGTGAAGTGAGCCGTGTGATAAGCAGTGACGTCACTGATTTGCGGTCACAACAGGAGTCCATGTGTCCTGGAGTCTATGACTGAAGTGGAGGACTCACCAGTGATGTCACTGCTGATCGCACAATTTCCTAGAGTCGCGACAGCTTGATTTGCGGTCACTGGTGGAGGACTGAGTGATGTCATCGCTTATCGCGCGGCTCACTTTACTTGCTGTGTGGAGCTCACAGTGAGCATTCTTGTTCTATGGCACTTGCTGTGAGCTTCAGATATGTAGTAGAGCTGGAAACTGCTGTGGACGTCGTGTGGATTATGTCAGACCTGTAGGGGTGTATGTGGGTTTAATGAAGTGGTGAAAGGGTGGCTTTTTTTTATTTTAAATGATTTTTTTAGGTGTTTGTGTTTATTTACTTTCACTTACAGATTAGTGATGAGGGGGTGCCTGCCATGACTAATCTAGGACTTAGTGGCTGCTGTGGGCTGCCATTAACTCCCTGATTACCCCGATTGCCACTGCACCAAGGCATTAGGGAAGAGCTCGGTAAAGTGCCGGCACTGTCAGATCTAATAGATGCAGCAATTCTGGTTGGCTGCTGGCTGATATTTTTAGGCTGGGGAGAGCCTAATAACCATAGGCCTTCCCAGTCTGAGAATACCAGCCCGCAGCTGTGGGGCTTTATCTTGGCTGGGTATCAAAATTGGGGGGACCGCACGCATTTTTTGCTTTTTTTTGTCTTAAATGTATTTTACTGTACGATGTAGATCCACCTAACGGTGTCTGTAATTGGTTGCAGTCAGACAGCTGTCACTCAGCGTGGGGGCGGGGTTGACTGCAACCAATCAGACGCCAATGGTCGGGAGAAGCAGTGAATATGTATGAAACCTAATGAGCGGCCAACTTGGGAAGAACAAAGGGCTGCCGCGGGAGCATTGTGACAGCCACCCCAGTGATCGTTGAGTATGTAGCGCTTGGAGATAGACAGAGAGACACACTCAGACATCCCAAAATCACTCCAGCATTGATTTGGTCATTCTGGAACTAAGTTTATGAGCTGCGTTTTTGTTGACAAAACCGTATGCAAAACGCAAACAATTTGTAACCATGCGTTTTGCCGACCGTTTTTCAACCCCTCATTGATTTCAATGGGTAACCAAAGTGACAAAAATGCACGAAGAATGAACATGCTGTTCTTCTATTGCCAAAATTTTGTGACAAAAAACTGCTGACAAACTGCATCGTGCGCACAGCAAATCTGACTTCTTATAGACTTTGCTGGGAAGTCAAAAGTGAAGAAGTTTTGACAAAACTGCACCAAAAAGCATGACAAAAACTGCAGCATACGCATATACAATGCTGGCCAAAAGTATTGGCACCTCTGCAATTCTGTCAGATAATGCTCAGTTTCTTCTTAAAAATTATTGCAATCACAAATTATTTGGTATTAATATCTTCATTTATGTTGCTTGGAATGAAAAAACACATAAGAGAATGAAACAAAAATCAAATCATTGATCTTTTCACAAAAACTCCAAAAATGGGCCAGACAAAAGTATTGGCACACTCAGCCTAATACTTGGTTGCACAACCTTTAGCCAAAATAACTGCGAACAACCGCTTCCGGTAAACAGCAGTGAGTTTCTTACAATGCTCTGCTGGAATTTTAGACCATTCTTCTTTGGCAAACTGCTCCAGGTCCCTGAGATTTGACGGATGCCTTCTCCAACCTGCCATTTTGAGATCTCTCCACAGGTGTTCTATGGGATTCAGGTCTGGACTCATTGCTGGCCACTTTAGTAGTCTCCAGTGCTTTCTCTCAAACCATATTCTAGTGCTTTTTGAAGTGTGTTTTGGGTCATTGTCCTGCTGGAAGACCCATGACCTCTGAGGGAGACCCAGCTTTCTCACACTGGGCCCTACATTATGCTACAAAATTTGTTTTTAGTCTTCAGAATTCATAATGCCATGCGCACGGTCAAGCAGTCCAGTGCCAGAGGCAGCAAAGCAACCCCAAAACATCAGGGAACCTCCGCCATGTTTGACTGTAGGGACCGTGTTCTTTTCTTTGAATGCCTCTTTTTTTTTTTTCCTGTAAACTCTATGTTGATGGCTTTTCCCAAAAAACTCTACTTTTGTCTCCTCTGTCCAGAGAACATTCTTCCAAAACGTTTTAGGCTTTCTCAAGTAAGTTTTGGCAAACTCCAGCCTGGCTTTTTTATGTCTCGGGGTAAGAAGTGGGGTCTTCCTGGGTATCCTACCATACAGTCCCTTTTCATTCAGACGCCGACTGATAGTACGGGTTGACACTGTTGTACCCTCGGACTGCAGGGCAGCTTGAACTGTCGAGGTTCTTTATCCACCATCCGCACAATCTTGCATTGATATCTCTCGTCAATTTTTCATTTCCTTCCACATCTAGGGTGGTTAGCCACAGTGCCATGGGCTTTAAACTTCTTGACACTGCGCACCGTAGACACAGGAACCTTCAGGTCTTTGGAGATGGACTTGTAGCCTTGAGATTGCTCATGCTTCCTCACAATGTGGATTCCCAAGTCCTCAGACAGTTCTTTGGTCTTCTTTCTTTTCTACTCAACCATTGGAATTTTTCTACTTTTTATATAAAAATAATGCTTTATTGATATCTAATGAACATACATACATGAATTACATAAAAATAGGGGGGAAAAAAGGAAGGATAATTAGCCCTGTCCTTTCTCCTGCCTCTACTACGGGGGTCAGCGTCCTACAATTACAGACGCCCCCGTTCCACGACGACTGACCCTGGGTTGCCCTCCCTACTGGTTAGCATGTGCATCCCTCTAAAGAATGAATCAACCCCAACAATAGTAACACCACTGTGAGGAAGGGGTGCTCAGTCAATAATGGCTAATTTGCCTGTATCACCAAAATGACCTACGGGGATTTGGGGCCTAAGGGTCAGAGACTGTCAGTCGGTCTGTATGCTCAGTAACAGATAGATAAACATATTAGATGATTTGCTATTCAAGAAATGCCCGATTCGTTTTTCAAAGACTGCCCGACGCGTTTTGCCCTTTTAAAATCTAAGGGCTCATCAGGGGCTTTGCAACTGTATCTTGAAAGATATTCCATTTGGCAATTCTGAAAAAACACAGAATAAATAATGCCCTCATTATAATCCAATAATTATCTCAAAAGGTGTCAATGTGTATCAGAACACTACTACTAACCCGTACTGATAAAATCCTTTTCGCCACTCTAAAGGTCCAGTCACACTAAGCAACTTACCAGCGATCCCAACAACGATAGGGATCGCTGGTAAGTTGCTAGGAGGTTGCTGGTGAGCTGTCACACTGCGACGCTCCAGCGATCCCACCAGCAACCTGACCTGGCAGGGATCGCTGGAGCGTGGCTACACGAGTTGCTGGTGAGCTCACCAGCAACCAGTGACCAGCCCCCAGTCTCCTAGTTACAGCACACATCAGGTTAATTAACCCGATGTGTGCTGCAGCTAAATGTGCACAGAGCAGGGAGCAGCGCACAATGCTTAGCGCTGGCTCCTTGCTCTCCTAGTTACAGCACACATCGGGTTAATTACCTGATGTGTGCTGCAGCTAAATGTGCACAGAGCAGGGAGCAGCGCACAATGCTTAGTGCTGGCTCCTTGCTCTCCTAGTTACAGCACACATCGGGTTAATTACCTGATGTGTGCTGCAGCTACATGTGCACAGAGCAGGAGCCGGCACTGACAGTGAGAGGGCACTGACAGTGAGAGCGGAGGAGGCTGGTATCAAAGGTAAATATCGGGTAACCAAGGACAGGGCTTCTTGGTTACCCGATGTTTACATTGGTTACCAGCCTCAGCAGAAGCTGGCTCCCTGCTCACTGCACATTAGTTGTTGCTGTCTCGCTGTCACACACAGCGATCTGTGCTTCACAGCAGGACAGCAACAACTAAAAAATGGCCCAGGACATTCAGCAACAACCAACGACCTCACAGCAGGGGCCAGGTTGTTGCTGGATGTCACACACAGCAACATCGCTAGCAACGTCACAAAAGTTGTTCGTTACCAGCGATGTTGCTAGCGATGTTGCTTAGTGTGACGGGGCCTTAAGGAATAAGTGGGATGAAGAAGTATTGCTTCACAGCTAGTGTATCCTGGGATGTATCAGGGTGAGGGTATTGCCTATATTGATATACACAATTTGTTAATGCCCTCCATGGATTGACATTCCTATCACTTAGTGTACAGGTACTCAAAATTATACCTCTCCATGTGATAGTCCTCTTATCCGTAGTCTGTCAATATTGTGCCCAGAAGATAGCTGGACCCTAACAACAGAAACAGAAAACAACCTATTGCTCATAATCATCAGTAAGAGCTAATTTTGCATAACGTTGTATGACAGTAATTCCATACTTAGTCTCAGGCTCCAGATTGGTCTGATTTTCGTGTATTTTTCTATGGGTACTCAATGAGTTCACAACGCCTATAACTTTAAAGTGTGGCCCATGTGATCATCACACCAACCACCTATGAATTAAGGGAGGGCACATGGAATAGGGATTACCAAGATAATATGCAGTACATTGGCACAGGTAAAAGGAGTGGAAATACCTTGCTTAGATCTGAGGGAGTGGATACTTCCAGATGGTCAATCACCCTGTAGTAACACTATGCTGGATCAGTACTGACTCCTGCATTAATAGGCAGGGACCAGCAAACCCATAGACCTATATGAAGACATACAATACTTTGTCTGTATCACAATTATAGGCCATGCCCAGTATCCCAGGAAAATGGCAATGTAAACATTATTAAAAATTAAATACCTGGTTAATATCCCACAATGGGGTGACGGTAATCCCCAGCAGCAGGTGTCTAAGATATAAAAAAGTATGTCGGTCTATTTTAATCTTTTAACCTACATTCCCACATGGTATAAGGGGTCCTACCTTTTGAGGTCCGTATGAAGGGTCCCAGGTCTGGTGCTCAGTGATCGCTTACCTAGCTGGACTGAACACCCCATTTAAAGCGGAGTTTGGCGCCATAATCCGGAGAGACCGGAAGTGAGGTTACGCCACTTGTTCCCCACCTCCTCTGATTCCCAGTGCTAAGTTCGCGTCATCGCCCGATCATGTGACCGGGTGATGTGCAACCATGTTTCCCTTCCCTATATCTTGGAAGTAAAGGTTCCGTGGTGGCAACTGTCCCACGTACTCGCGCATGCGCAATATCAATATCATTCCCGTTCTAAAGGGGAAGTATAAGCGCATGTATAAATGGTTGTAACTTAAGTTATGATTTATTATGGCGTAGTACCCAGGTATATATAGGTCATTTAACCCTGGAACCATAATCATTTGTTGTCCGGGGTAGTTGGCTCTGATATTCTGTTATGTTAGGACACCTAGTATAGATATAGATGTATAGATGGAATTAATCTACCGTAATGTAACAAATTGGAGGACGAGGGACTAATATAAAGTTTGATATGTTATTTATATATGTAATAAGTCATAAATGACTAGTTACTAGTAAGTTGAGTACTGTAACTAATGCCCATAACATTCTTATGGGTATATATGATCATAAAGGGCGTCCACTACAGACATAGTGTCCCTAAATAGTGTGATGACTGGCAGGTAGTTTTATTCAAATAAAGGGCGTAAAACTAATCTGTTCATTTAGGCCATCTGGATGCACTGAGCCCATCCAGAAGATCCATCTCGCTTCTCTTTGTAAAAGGAGAACGTCCCAGTTCCCTTTTCTTTCTGGCTCAGGTATTGTTTCAATAGATTTGAAGCAAATACCTTCCATTTTGCCTGCGTGTTCCAGATTTATGTGGCGTGCAATTGGTGTGTCACGCTGATTCCGGATATCTCCAAGGTGTTCCCCTATCCTGACCCTAAACTGCCTTTTTGTTTTGCCAATATAATTTTTAGGGCACCCACAACTGAATAGGTAGATAACACCCTGAGTCCGGCAGTTGGCGAAGTTTCTATTTGTGTATATTCTGCCTGTCTTTGCGCATTGAAAATCCTTAGAGGGAGAAATGAATTTAAAGAACTTACAAGACCCACACCGAAAGGTGCCATTCTCTCTTGACCTCAGCCACGCACTCCCCGATATTTTTGGGGCCACATAGTGACTTTTAACTATGTGGTCCTTCAGATTACGGCCTCTTCGGAAGGTCACTGAGGGGTAAGGAAGGATATTATCCACAATGTCCAAGTCCTGTTTCAGTATACCCCAGTACTTCCTAAGGATCTTCATGACCTGGTTGTTTTGGTCATCAAAGGTGCCTACTAGTCTAGTTAACCCTCCTGCTTCCTCCCTGAGTGTAGGATTTAGTAATACGTGTCTATCCTTACCTGCCGCAAATTTATAGGCTTTATGGATCACCCTATCTGGGTATCCTCTATCCAAAAACCTTCTAGTGAGTTGGCCTGCCTGTCTATCAAACTCATGATTATCTGAGCAGTTCCTGCGTATCCGCAGGAACTGGCCCTTCGGTATGCCTCTTTTTAAACTCTCGGGGTGGTGGCTATTCCACTGGAGAAAACTGTTGGTGGCACTCGGTTTCCTGTATAGGGTTGTTTCCAGACCCCCGTCTAGTCCTTTCTTGATGTAAATATCAAGAAACGCGAGTCTGTCCACTCCAATCTCATAGGTAAATTTGAGTCCTATTTGATTGATATTGAGATCTTCCACGAACTCTTTAAAGGAATGAGTACTCCCTGACCAGATAACCAGTATGTCGTCTAGATACCTGCCCCAGAATATAATCTGGGAGCAGCGGTCATCCCCATCATCCCTAAAGACGATGGTGTTCTCCCACCAGCCCAGGAGGAAGTTGGCATACGTGGGGGCACATGGGCTCCCCAAAATAACATCGTGATAAAGCACTCTGATAAAGGGGGGAATATAGTGCTCCTTGATCGAGAAACGTACGTACAGATGTGTACCCAACTATTAAGGGACCAGAAAGCTTATGAACGATTAAAAGAAGATCCTACCGCCATATATTCTCTTCAATTGAAACAAATATTAGATATAGCCCAACAAGACAAATTGATTTCCACTAGCGAATACGAATTTCTACTCCCGCGCTACCCTAAACTGGCCACGTTTTATGCGGTTCCAAAAGTACACAAAGGGACCAACCCCATCAAAGGTAGACCTATAGTGTCTGGAATAGATTCCTTAACCCAGAATTGTAGCACGTATATAGACCAAATATTAAGGTCCTTTGTTACCACCTTACCCTCTTATATAAGGGATACGTTAGACCTGTTAGCCAAAATTGAGGACATTACCTTGGAAGATAATATGATCCTTGCTTCCATAGATGTTGAAGCCTTATATACGAGTATTCCTCATGATAAAGGGATGGAAGCAGTCAACTATTTTTTTGAGCATGCGGGGGAATCAGATGGAGGCATACAATAGGTTCATTGGAAAATTACTATATTTTGTCCTCACTAGAAACGCGTTTCTGTTCGACTCCAGGTTCTACCACCAGTTCAGGGGCACAGCAATGGGAAGCCCATGTGCCCCCACGTATGCCAACTTGCTCCTGGGCTGGTGGGAGAACACCATCGTCTTTAGGGATGATGGGGATGACCGCTGCTCCCAGATTATATTCTGGGGCAGGTATATAGACGACATACTGGTTATCTGGTCAGGGAGTACTCATTCCTTTAAAGAGTTCGTGGAAGATCTCAATATCAATCAAATAGGACTCAAATTTACCTATGAGATTGGAGTGGACAGACTCGCGTTTCTTGATATTTACATCAAGAAAGGACTAGACGGGGGTCTGGAAACAACCCTATACAGGAAACCGAGTGCCACAAACAGTTTTCTCCAGTGGAATAGCCACCACCCCGAGAGTTTAAAAAGAGGCATACCGAAGGGCCAGTTCCTGCGGATACGCAGAAACTGCTCAGATAATCATGAGTTTGATAGACAGGCAGGCCAACTCACTAGAAGGTTTTTGGATAGAGGATACCCAGATAGGGTGATCCATAAAGCCTATAAATTTGCGGCAGGTAAGGATAGACACGTATTACTAAATCCTACACTCAGGGAGGAAGCAGGAGGGTTAACTAGACTAGTAGGCACCTTTGATGACCAAAACAACCAGGTCATGAAGATCCTTAGGAAGTACTGGGGTATACTGAAACAGGACTTGGACATTGTGGATAATATCCTTCCTTACCCCTCAGTGACCTTCCGAAGAGGCCGTAATCTGAAGGACCACATAGTTAAAAGTCACTGTGGCCCCAAAAATATTGTGGAGTGCGTGGCTGAGGTCAAGAGAGAATGGCACCTTTCGGTGTGGGTCTTGTAAGTTCTTTAAATTCATTTCTCCCTCTAAGGATTTTCAATGCGCAAAGACAGGCAGAATATACACAAATAGAAACTTCGCCAACTGCCGGACCCAGGGTGTTATCTACCTATTCAGTTGTGGGTGCCCTAAAAATTATATTGGCAAAACAAAAAGGCAGTTTAGGGTCAGGATAGGGGAACACCTTGGAGATATCCGGAATCAGCGTGACACACCAATTGCACGCCACATAAATCTGGAACACGCAGGCAAAATGGAAGGTATTTGCTTCAAATCTATTGAAACAATACCTGAGCCAGAAAGAAAAGGGAACTGGGACGTTCTCCTTTTACAAAGAGAAGCGAGATGGATCTTCTGGATGGGCTCAGTGCATCCAGATGGCCTAAATGAACAGATTAGTTTTACGCCCTTTATTTGAATAAAACTACCTGCCAGTCATCACACTATTTAGGGACACTATGTCTGTAGTGGACGCCCTTTATGATCATATATACCCATAAGAATGTTATGGGCATTAGTTACAGAACTCAACTTACTAGTAACTAGTCATTTATGACTTATTACATATATAAATAACATATCAAACTTTATATTAGTCCCTCGTCCTCCAATTTGTTACATTACGGTAGATTAATTCCATCTTTACATCTATATCTATACTAGGTGTCCTAACATAACAGAATATCAGAGCCAACTACCCCGGACAACAAATGATTATGGTTCCAGGGTTAAATGACCTATATATACCTGGGTACTACGCCATAATAAATCATAACTTAAGTTACAACCATTTATACATGCGCTTATACTTCCCCTTTAGAACGGGAATGATATTGATATTGCGCATGCGCGAGTACGTGGGACAGTTGCCACCACGGAACCTTTACTTCCAAGATATAAGGAAGGGAAACATGGTTGCACATCACCCGGTCACATGATCGGGCGATGACGCGAACTTAGCACTGGGAATCAGAGGAGGTGGGGAACAAGTGGCGTAACCTCACTTCCGGTCTCTCCGGATTATGGCGCCAAACTCCGCTTTAAATGGGGTGTTCAGTCCAGCTAGGTAAGCGATCACTGAGCACCAGACCTGGGACCCTTCATACGGACCTCAAAAGGTAGGACCCCTTATACCATGTGGGAATGTAGGTTAAAAGATTAAAATAGACCGACATACTTTTTTATATCTTAGACACCTGCTGCTGGGGATTACCGTCACCCCATTGTGGGATATTAACCAGGTATTTAATTTTTAATAATGTTTACATTGCCATTTTCCTGGGATACTGGGCATGGCCTATAATTGTGATACAGACAAAGTATTGTATGTCTTCATATAGGTCTATGGGTTTGCTGGTCCCTGCCTATTAATGCAGGAGTCAGTACTGATCCAGCATAGTGTTACTACAGGGTGATTGACCATCTGGAAGTATCCACTCCCTCAGATCTAAGCAAGGTATTTCCACTCCTTTTACCTGTGCCAATGTACTGCATATTATCTTGGTAATCCCTATTCCATGTGCCCTCCCTTAATTCATAGGTGGTTGGTGTGATGATCACATGGGCCACACTTTAAAGTTATAGGCGTTGTGAACTCATTGAGTACCCATAGAAAAATACACGAAAATCAGACCAATCTGGAGCCTGAGACTAAGTATGGAATTACTGTCATACAACGTTATGCAAAATTAGCTCTTACTGATGATTATGAGCAATAGGTTGTTTTCTGTTTCTGTTGTTAGGGTCCAGCTATCTTCTGGGCACAATATTGACAGACTACGGATAAGAGGACTATCACATGGAGAGGTATAATTTTGAGTACCTGTACACTAAGTGATAGGAATGTCAATCCATGGAGGGTATTAACAAATTGTGTATATCAATATAGGCAATACCCTCACCCTGATACATCCCAGGATACACTAGCTGTGAAGCAATACTTCTTCATCCCACTTATTCCTTAGAGTGGCGAAAAGGATTTTATCAGTACGGGTTAGTAGTAGTGTTCTGATACACATTGACACCTTTTGAGATAATTATTGGATTATAATGAGGGCATTATTTATTCTGTGTTTTTTCAGAATTGCCAAATGGAATATCTTTCAAGATACAGTTGCAAAGCCCCTGATGAGCCCTTAGATTTTAAAAGGGCAAAACGTGTCGGACAGTCTTTGAAAAACGAATCGGGCACTTCTTGAATAGCAAATCATCTAATATGTTTATCTATCTGTTACTGAGCACACAGACTGACTGACAGTCTCTGACCCTTAGGCCCCAAATCCCCGTAGGTCATATTGGTGATACAGACAAATTAGCCATTATTGACTGAGCACCCCTTCCTCACAGTGGTGTTACTATTGTTGGGGTTGATTTATTCTTTAGAGGGATGCACATGCTAACCAGTAGGGAGGGCAACCCAGGGTCAGTCGTCGTGGAACGGGGGCGTCTGTAATTGTAGGACGCCGACCCCCGTAGTAGAGGCAGGAGAAAGGACAGGGCTAATTATCCTTCCTTTTTTCCCCTATTTTTATGTAATTCATGTATGTATGTTCATTAGATATCAATAAAGCATTATTTTTATATAAAAAGTAGAAAAATTCCTATGGTTGAGTATAATACCTACTTTAATATTGGAATCGGTATATAATAGTCTTCTTTCTTTTCTCCATTCTCAATGTGGTACACACAAGGACACAGGACAGAGGTTGAGTCAACTTGAATCCATGTCAACTGGATGCAAGTGTGATTTAGTTATTGCCAACACCTGTTAGGTGCCACAGGTAAGTTACTTGTGCTGTTAATTACACAAATTAGAGAAGCATCACATGATTTTCCAAACAGTGCCAATACTTTTGTCCACCCCCTTTTTTATGTTTGGTGTGGAATTATATCCAATTTGGCTTTATGACAGTGTTTTTTTCTTTCATTGAAGACAAATTAAATGAAGATAATAATACCAAAGAATATATCATTGCAATCATTTTCAGGAAGAAACTGAGTATTATCTGATGGAATTGCAGGGGTGCCAATACTTTTGGCCAGCACTGTAGCCTTAGCCACACCTGCATGGCCACTCCCCATAAAAACAATCTAACAGCTAAATGGGAACAATGATATTAATACCATTTCTTTGGAGAGTGGCTATTCAAACCTCTTAGCTGGCAACAAGGATCTCTTGTCTCCTTTTGGAAGTATAATGTTTTAATTTGTTTTCTTTTTAATTATTAGGAAAACCTGCTATTGCCCATAGAGATCTAAAATCCAAAAATATACTGGTTAAGAAAAATGGAACTTGCTGCATTGCAGATCTTGGATTAGCTGTACGACACGATTCAGCTACAGATACAATTGACATCGCACCAAATCATAGAGTTGGAACAAAAAGGTAATTTTGTTTAGAAAATGTTCTTATGATAAAAGATGAGGATAGTTTTAGTGAATGCAGTCATAATTTTCAAAAACTAAAATGACAGTAAAAATGTAGAGAAATGCAGTGTGAGGTTATACTTTTTATAACCTTTGGAATGATAATATGGTGTAAGCGTTTTAAAGATTTCTTCATATTTTAAGTTACCTATGTGTAAAATGCACTACATCCTGATTTACTTGAATGCTACTGCTCCCTCTACAGTGAGCATCTGTCAGCATCTTGAAACATGGAAAATTGGCAAAGGACCCTCTGTGCTTCCTTTCTTATTTCAGCTATTGCTATTACAGATATGAATTCTTTCACACCCACCCATTCCCAAAAGGCGGCGGTCACACATTAAGGCCCGTTTCACACGTCAGTGAAAAAGTGACGTTTCTCACTGGCGTGTAAAACACGCACATGTCCCTGCGTGTGCTGTGATTCACGGCACACGTGGGTTGTCTAAGTGCAATCTGGGCTCCGTTCTCCGTGGCCCGTGATTGCTCTTAGAAAACTACTCACCTGCGCCCGCTCCCGCTGTCCATGGTGCTGATCGCTCCCGCGGTGCAGCATCCGGCCGGCAGTGACCCCCGCAGCAGCTGCTTCCGGGTCGGCTGTGTCGCGCATAATGAATATGCGCGACAATAAAGAGCCGGCTTAGAAGCAGCAAGCTGCACGGGCTGCAGAGGACATCGCTGGACGCCGGGTGAGTTAAAATGTTTATTTTAAAAGCACGTTTTTTTTCTGGCACGTGTTTCACGGACCACACCACTGCTTGGTCCGTGGAACATCAGTGACGCCAGAAAAAAATGGACATGTCTCCGTGCGACAATCACGCACACGCGTGAACGCCGCACGGAGACACGTGTAGTGAAAAATCACTGACGTGTGAGCAGACCCATTCATTATAATGGGTCTGCGTATGTCAGTGATTCTGATACGTTTTAAAAAAAGCACAAACGTACCAGAATCACTGACGTGTGAAAGGGGTTTTTCTCCTTAACGACAGCGGGCAGTAAACTTCCGTCCTAGCAATCATAGTGTTAATGTCACCTGACTGCTGCCGGCAGCCGGGGGAGATCCGCGCACATCTTAGCTGATATGTTTGCCTGTTAGGCATGAGTGGAATCACGTTCCGCCCGTGCCTTTTAACACCTTAAATGACAGCGCTGTTATAATAGCAATTGCGCTATAAGGGCTCATGCGCATGTAACTGCTGAATATTCTGCAGCGATTTGACAGCACATGTGCGCTTCAAATCGCTGCAGAAACACAGCATAATGAATGCAGTTTTTTTTTCTTGATAAAAGCCGATTTCATGCGCTATGGCTGCTGCCCCCACCATAGACCGTGGGAGCTGCATCCATAGCGCATGGAATAATTGACATGCTCATTTTATGAACGCACAGATTTTAGCACTCAAATCGCTGCGTTCATAAAAGCCATGTGCACACGTATCATGCACAATCTTCATAGATTGTGCAGGGGACGCAGGATGCATGCATTTACGCTGCAGTGCAATACGCAGCGTAAATGCATGCAATAACGCAACGTGCGCATGAGCCCTAACTGTACTCACTGGCCTCCACCGGGAGTCACGTGACGTGATCATATGACTCCGGTGGTTGTCATGGTAGCACAGGATCATTTGATGACTCCTGTGCGCACATGACACAGGTCATGTAAGAAACAGCTGAGTGCTGCTTGTTACAAGAGATACTCATTTCTCTCAGTCTGAGCAGTGCTTCTCTGATCGGGAGAAATGAATGAGCGATCAGACTGCTGATCGTTGTAGTCCCCTAGGAGGACTAGTAAAATAAAGTTTTTTTGAAAAATAAAAAAAATGAAAAAACCTAAAAGTTCAAATCACCCCCCCCCATTCGCCCCATTGAAAATTAAAGGATTAAAAAATATACTCCCATTTGGTATCACCGAATTCAGAAACGCCCGATATATCAAAATATAAAAATCAATTAATCTGATCGGTTAACTACGTAGCAGCAAAAGAAATACAAATGCCAAAATTACATTTTTTTTGGTCGCCTCAAATTTTGCGCAAAAACAGGCGATCAAAAGGTAGTATCTACGCAAAAATGCTATTGTTAAAAAAAAATCAACGCTAGATGCAAAAGAATAAGCAGTCACTGAGCCACAGATCCAGAAAAATGAGAACTCTACGAGTAGCGGAAAATGTCATAAAACGTACACCACTTTTTTCGGACAAAGTTCAGGGTTTTTTTTTTTTAACCCCCTTTTTTTTTTTATTTTTTATTTTGCAGTTTTCCAGTACACTATATGGTAAAACTCATGGTTTGATTTAAAACTACAGCTCGTTTCACAAAAAGCAAGCCCTTACATGACCATATTGACTGAAAACTAAAAGTTATGTGTCTCGGAAGAATGGCGAAAAAAAATAAAAACAGTGCAAAATCAGCCGGTCGTGAAGGGGTTAAACCACTGCTCCCATATAAGTGGATGGAGCAGGGTCAGACATATTACACCATAGCTCCCTTAGAAATGTACTAAGAGGGGGGGAAGTAGGTCACACATTACAACACTGCTCCCGTAGGAATGGACCAAGCGGTGTCACACATTACATACCAAATATTCTGTGTATCTAATCTCATCATGTGATACACTCCTCTGAGCCCTATATCTAATCTGAGCATGTTTAAGGGTACCTACACACTTTAGCGATGCAGCAGCGATCCGACCAGCGATCTGACCTGGTCAGGATCGCTGCTGCATCGCTACATGGTCGCTGGTGAGCTGTCAAACAGGCAGATCTCACCAGCGACCAGTGACCAGCCCCCAGCCAGCAGCGACGTGCAAGCGACGCTGCGCTTGCACGGAGCCGGCGTCTGGAAGCTGCGGACACTGGTAACTAAGGTAAACATAGAGTATGGTTACCCGATGTTTACCTTAGTTACCAGCTCACACCGCTTAACTTAGCGTGTGCAGGGAGCAGGAGCCGGCACTGGCAGCATGAGAGCTGCGGAGGCTGGTAACGAAGGTAAATATCAGGTAACCACCTTGGTTACCCGATGTTTACCTTGGTTACAGCTTACCGCAGGCTGTCAGACGCCGGCTCCTGCTCCCTGCACATTCAGGATTGTTGCTCTCTCGCTGTCACACACAGCGATGTGTGCTTATCAGCGGGAGAGCAACAATAAAAAAACGAACCAGCACTGTGTGTAACAAGCAGCGATCTCACAGCAGGGGCCAGATCGCTGCTCAGTGTCACACACAGCGAGATCGCTAATGAGGTCACAAAAAACGTGACTCAGCAGCGATCTCAGTAGCGATCTCGCTGTGTGTGAAGTACCCCTAACACTCCGCTTATCTAATGGCAGCTAGTCATACAGTCTGCGTATCTAACCCCACTGTATGACACAGCAAACAGCACTAACTAAAAGAATTTGCACTGCCAGCCATCCTCTGTCATTTTGCCTGTGTCAATATCACTTTGCAGTCCCCAACAAAATGGTTCCGCACTCATCAGAGTAAACTTGTGTGTAATCTTTTTTTTTTATTAAGGTTAAAGTTAACATTTCACAGAAATAAAGAAAAAACAGATAGATGCTACATTAAGTAGCTGAGGGAACCACCTCACGGCTGCAAAGTCACATATTTTAAACAACATCTGAGCGACCTATAAGCTTGGTGCAGTAACCCCAATCATAAGAAATCCCCAACAATTGAAACGTCGGGTCTCAAGAGAGGCGAGGTAGGTTATGGAGGAGTATAACTAAAGTAAGAAAATAAGAGTGAGAACAAAAGAGAAATGGCGGAGGGGTCAGGAAGGGGGTACGGGGATTAGGACGGTATCACCAGTGCTTAAGGCTCGTAAAGAAGCCTGCTTTAGGTAATTTGTGACATATAGTCTAGTTACGTACTGTTCTTCCAATAATGGTCTGAACTGATCGTAAACTTAATACTCCCCTCTCCTTTTGCAAAGTCTTTCAATGGTCAAATTTTAGCAGCTGCTTCCCCTACTGATTAAAAGTGAAATATATTTTAGCACATTAAAAACAAATATATTTAAAAAAAAAAATAAAAATTAAACCATTAACCCCTTCACGACCTGCGAGTTATATTTACATCCTAGGTAGTGTCCCTTGCTTTGTGCAAGCCCACATCTTTCCCTGCATATGTCAGGTGATCATCAACACTGGTAGGATTCTGCCTATGCACAGCATACACAATGGTGTGGATGTGGTGATACAGAGCTTAGCATTTAGGGAACTGGTAGATCTTCCAAAGTTAAAAAGGGAATTTAACAATGACACCATGAAGCACAATAAGTCATCCATTGCTGGAATCGGGGTCTCGGACTCTTCATCATACTGCTCTCAGATTCAAACCAAATTATCCCAATAAAGCTTATAAATCGATAAAACGTTTTTTTATTGATGGTATTAAAAAACATAAACACAAACAATAATTAAAAATCAAGGCAAGGGGAGCATGTACTACACCCACAATGGGAACCATATGTATTAAATAACCTAAGTCCCAGCAGGTCATATAACAACTATAAATTACACAACAAGAACATTGAACAAGCAGCTAACATTATCCCCATATAATAATAGCAATGGTCTATTTTAAATCGCTGCCCATCACAGTACTTGGCTCATAACAATACCAGACCTGCTGTCATGTCAGTAGTACAAAAACTGCTCCCCTGCCAGCCACTCCAACACGTGTTTCACACCGCTTCCTCAGGGAGTGATGTGGAGGCAAGCAGGGAGCGTTCTTATATAGGACCGGCACACATGTTTTAATTAATCCAAAACCCCATCCTTTCGTATATGGCGCCACCATGTCAACGCCCACCGGAAGTTCAGGAGCGCGTCACCGTCGGCCACGTCACACGCACGCGCACTGGCATGCGATGACGCGGGCGAGGGAGACGCGTCCCCTAGCAACCGTCGGGATGCAGGCAGGCGGCGCACAGCATAGGGAGAATCATGTGTTTTGTAGCCAGGTCACATGACCGCATTGTGAACCCGCCCTAACAGGATATCCAGGGACGCACCTCCTCAACCAACCATATAATAACACGGAAGGGGGGAGGATGCATCCCATGGAAACCAAAAGCGTCAGACAGAATAACATAAACACCGGGCAAATAGCATACAAAGGGCCCTGCATAACCCATCCATCAACCATAGCAATCACTCAACAATCATAAATCTTATATCCACACAGTCATCCAAAATGCACAGGATAAAAATAGTGCATGTATAAACGTACATAATAAGTTAAAAAGTATATATATATAGAAAAATATATATATATATATATATAAATATAAAAACTTTATTAATATCTCAATATAAAAATAAATAAGAGTGCACGTGAAAGTGACCAAATAAAAATAAATATAAATAAATAAGTGCATAAGTGTAAAATATATATGCAAACAGTAATAATTATGAATGTATGTGAGCAAGTGAAAGTGATAAAAAAATGATGACAAAATATGTAATAAATATACCATATATAAGTGAAAATACGAGGATAAAAAATATATATATCCATAAAAATAGTGAAAAAAAGGGTTAAAAGTGAAAAAGTGAAAAATAATTAGTATAGATCCGAAAAAAGTGAGAGTGAAAAATTATTTATTAAAAATTGAATACAATAAAATTATGCAATATAGAAAAAATATATAGAATCTCATTTGATACTGACCCATAACAATACCATTAAATACTATACTCAACCGCACCACAGACACTTACTACACTATTGGGTTGAAATTGAATACTACATTCAACCGCATCACAAACACTGCCTACACTATTAAATTAAACCTAACAATACAATAGCCCTTCCAGAGTCGCAAAAACCCATACCCAAACCCATCTGACGCCAAACCAACTTTATTAAACAAGAAAGCTTACCCCCTATATTATTTAAACCAATTTACGTCTCCCTATGCTGTGCGCCGCCTGCCTGCATCCCGACGGTTGCTAGGGGACGCGTCTCCCTCGCCCGCGTCATCGCATGCCAGTGCGCGTGCGTGTGACGTGGCCGACGGTGACGCGCTCCTGAACTTCCGGTGGGCGTTGACATGGTGGCGCCATATACGAAAGGATGGGGTTTTGGATTAATATATAATATATATATATTTTTTCTATATTGCATAATTTTATTGTATTCAATTTTTAATAAATAATTTTTCACTCTCACTTTTTTCGGATCTATACTAATTATTTTTCACTTTTTCACTTTTAACCCTTTTTTTCACTATTTTTATGGATATATATATTTTTTATCCTCGTATTTTCACTTATATATGGTATATTTATTACATATTTTGTCATCATTTTTTTATCACTTTCACTTGCTCACATACATTCATAATTATTACTGTTTGCATATATATTTTACACTTATGCACTTATTTATTTATATTTATTTTTATTTGGTCACTTTCACGTGCACTCTTATTTATTTTTATATTGAGATATTAATAAAGTTTTTATATTTATATATATATATATATATATTTTTCTATATATATATACTTTTTAACTTATTATGTACGTTTATACATGCACTATTTTTATCCTGTGCATTTTGGATGACTGTGTGGATATAAGATTTATGATTGTTGAGTGATTGCTATGGTTGATGGATGGGTTATGCAGGGCCCTTTGTATGCTATTTGCCCGGTGTTTATGTTATTCTGTCTGACGCTTTTGGTTTCCATGGGATGCATCCTCCCCCCTTCCGTGTTATTATATGGTTGGTTGAGGAGGTGCGTCCCTGGATATCCTGTTAGGGCGGGTTCACAATGCGGTCATGTGACCTGGCTACAAAACACATGATTCTCCCTATGCTGTGCGCCGCCTGCCTGCATCCCGACGGTTGCTAGGGGACGCGTCTCCCTCGCCCGCGTCATCGCATGCCAGTGCGCGTGCGTGTGACGTGGCCGACGGTGACGCGCTCCTGAACTTCCGGTGGGCGTTGACATGGTGGCGCCATATACGAAAGGATGGGGTTTTGGATTAATTAAAACATGTGTGCCGGTCCTATATAAGAACGCTCCCTGCTTGCCTCCACATCACTCCCTGAGGAAGCGGTGTGAAACACGTGTTGGAGTGGCTGGCAGGGGAGCAGTTTTTGTACTACTGACATGACAGCAGGTCTGGTATTGTTATGAGCCAAGTACTGTGATGGGCAGCGATTTAAAATAGACCATTGCTATTATTATATGGGGATAATGTTAGCTGCTTGTTCAATGTTCTTGTTGTGTAATTTATAGTTGTTATATGACCTGCTGGGACTTAGGTTATTTAATACATATGGTTCCCATTGTGGGTGTAGTACATGCTCCCCTTGCCTTGATTTTTAATTATTGTTTGTGTTTATGTTTTTTAATACCATCAATAAAAAAACGTTTTATCGATTTATAAGCTTTATTGGGATAATTTGGTTTGATTAGCTGTTGGTTTATCCCAGTTGAATTCTGAATATCTGTGATTTATGGTCAAACTCTTCTAATTTTGGGTTTATGCTCTCAGATTCAGTAGCAAAAACCTGGTGACATCCTGAACAACAGAGGTGAGAATAAAAACTAGATTTGTAGACATGGTGGTTATATTTTTTTTTTTTTAAGCTTTTTCCCCAGCAATGAATTTTCCGCACTTACCATATTGTAATTAGTTATTTATTGACCATCACATATAAGACCTTCCTGACAGTGTGGCTATTAAAAGGGAGTTACTCGCATGAGCCAGTGTTGAGCAATACTTTTGGGCTAATACTCTCTGGACTGACGAGACAAAAGTGGAACTCTTTTGAAGGTGTACGTCCCATTACTAGTGATGGGCGGTCCCCCCGACTGTAAAAGTTTAGACACACATGGTTTCTAACGTACCCGAGTGCCGGACCCAGGCCCGGAATTCTCAGGTAGTTCTGGCTGATGATCCGGCACTAGAGTAATACAACAAAACAAGGGAAAATACAGAAAAAAATAATAAAGGAAGCCGTGCTTCATACTTACCAAGCCTCCGGCACAGCTGTAACTGCTCCCGCAGCCGCCCATTCACTTCCGTGGCCGTGCATTAGCCTTCATTGCAGAAGCACTGTTTTCCTCACCCATTGGCTTCTGGTTGCAGTCAGACGCACACCCTCCCTGAGTGACAGCCTTTCTGATGCTTCCAATCACAGACCCGGGCTGTGGGTCTATATCATACAGTAATAAATAAAATTAAAAAAAATTGGCGTAGGATCTCCCCATTTTATGATACCCAGCGCAGATAAAACCCATGGCTACAAGCTGCAGCCCTCAGCCATACACTTATCTTGGTTGTGTATCAAAATAAGAGGAACCGCGTGCAGCTTTTTTTTTTTTTTTATTTTAATTATTTAAATTAATTTAAATTAAAAAAAAAAAAAAAAAACGTACTGTCCCGCCCAATTTTCATACCCAGCCATGATAAAGCCCAGCAGCTTGGGGCTGGTATTCTCAGGTTGGGGAGACACATGGTTATTGGGAGCCCCACAGCCTAAAAATAGCAGCCTGCAGCCGCCTAGAATTGTTGCATCCATTAAATATGACAATCCCAGCACTTTATCTAGCTCTTCCCGTTTGCCTGGTGCTGTGGCAATCGGGGTGATAAGGGGTTAATTGCAGCTCACAGCTGCCACTAAGCCCGAGATTAGTAATGGGATGCAAGCCAAGACACATTGTATGCAGCATCTCAAGTGAAGTACTTCACAAGGAAAAGGGACGCATGTCAAAATCCAAGGGATCCTCATGGTTACCATATCACAGTAGAAAAATAGACAGCGTCCCAATGGGCCTCAGCCAACAAAGATGATACCAGGAAGCAACATTTTTCTGTCACCCATGACAGCACCACACAAGAGAGGGATCTGCCCTCAAGTACAGGAAACCTACAGGATAAAAATGGGGGGTTCCTCTCCCCGCATCAGTTGGTTTCCTGTCCTGGACAGGGGACCCTCAGGACGGGGGTTCCGTCTGCCCCCCCCACCCCCCATAGGTTTTTTTTTCCTTACCTGGTCAGCATGCTCCGGGTAGCTGTGGGGATCCCAGCTTCGGAGGTTGCGTAGCTGGAAGTACTGCAGCATAACCAGTGGGTCCTCTGCTGTGCAGTGGCATCTCCATGCTGTCGGTCAGCGTGGGCCTGGGACTGCACATGCCCAGGACGTTTAACTTCTGGCACGACCTGGTGCCAAGTGCACCGGGTGATGTTCACGTCCATGGGAGCTGCCATTTTGGTGGTGGCGGCGACCATGTCTCCCGGGACTGCACAGGCCGCGTCATCGGAAGGGTCCTGACGCTGATCGCGCCGGGGGCGCGCTGCCTGCAGAACAACCGCTTGGCAGTCGTACGGCGCATGCATGAGCCGGTGCATGGAAGCCCTGGCAGGCTTTACTGAGGCCAGCCTGAGGGGCAATATTGGCGGCCATATCTCGTCCGGGCTGCGCATGTGGGGTGGGGGTGGGGGGGAGTCAGGAGGCCCCTCAATCCATTGAGTGCGCTGGAGTAGGGAGTCACCGCAAAAGGTGTGGCCTGGAGGCGTTTGAGAGGGGGGCTTTTGAGCTCTGCTGTCTTTTTAAAGGCAGGGAGCCCTGAGGGGATGCTCCAGCCAGACCCCTCCACAGTGATGGATTCTACTGAAGCCGACCTGCCGTATTACCCGAAAGGCTCAGAGATACATAAGGCTATGTGCGCACGTTGCGTACAGTCACTGCAGAAATTTCTGCAGCGATCTGAAGAGCACATGTGCGCTTTAAATCGCTGCAGAAATGTCCGTAGTGAAAAAAAAAACAAAACGATTCCATGCGCTCTGCCTGCAGCTCCTGCCATAGACAGAGCAGGAGCTGCCGGCAAAGCGCACGGAAGAAGTGACATGTCACTTCTTAGAACGCAGCGTTTCGGCAGTAGCCGAAGCTCTGCGCTCTAAAACGCCACGTGCGCACGGCCTCTGCACAATCTCCATAGACTGTGCAGGGGACGCAGGACGCATGCAGTTACGCTGCGCTACAAAGCGCAGCGTAACTGCATGAATTACGCACACGTGCGCACATAGCCTTAAAGCAACATTTGTTCGTCCGTTGACGTCCCCAGGAAGGGCTCGTCCGTCGACAAGCCTCCATCTAATCAGTACCGTCTCTGTTCATCTGATGGTGAGTGATATCTGTAAATGCTTAGTTTTTTTTAATGTGGTTTTCAGGTTTCTTTCTTGTCTTAGACTCGACAGAAGTCTGGAAAACGATCCGAAAAATTAAAACCTAAAGTATGCCCCTTATGTCACAACCCTTTGCCAGATTCCTACAGCAAACTGTTGTGCAATTCCTGTATTCAGCAGAACCTCTGTGAAGAGACGCCGGATTTTGCATCGGACCTCTGGTCAATCAATAAAGCGGAAGTCCAGAGCTCCCTGCGGTCTCAAAAACCTAAAAAAAAAGAACCCCCTGCCAAGCTGAGACAGGACTCACCCCCCGCCTCTGACCTCTCAGACGCTTCAGTTGACGGGAGTAAACTCTTTCTTCCTCGGGCTCCTCTACTTCAGATACGGGTAGTCATTACTGTTTCCCCGTGCAAGATATGGGACATTTACTTAAAGCAGTCAGGTCCACAAAGGGTCTCACTGAAGAAAAACCTCAGCGCTGTATGCAGGATGTTATGTTTGAGGAATTCGGGCAAAATGTTAAAATCCTAATTAAAAGAGAGTGGAAGAGACCTAATAAAAGAAGACATGGTAGTATTTTTCCAAAGCGCAAAAATCGCTTTTGATGATGAAGCCTGTTCATCTTGGGAGAAAGCTCCTAAGTTGGATGTTGCGATGGCCAAGGAAAAGTTTACCCTTCCCTTTGAAGACATGGGTACCCTTTAAAGACCCGTTAGACAAAAAAGCAGATATTTTTCTAAAGAACACAACGGTGGCGTCAGCAGGGAGTCTAAAACCAGCCGTTGCAGCAACTTGTACAGCCAGGTCACTGATGGTCTGGCTAGATCACTTGGAACAGCAATTAAAGCTGGGCTGTTCTAGAGAGGACACCCTGGCTTCCCTTCCTTTAATGCAAGGGGCAGCAACTTTTCTAGCGGACGCATCTAAAGACTCCACGGTTCTTGCAGCCAGAGCTTCTGCCCAGTCCAACGCAGCCCGACTGGCTTTATGGTTGAAATGTTGGCCAGGAGACCTACAAACAGTAATTTTTCTGCTGCCCTGTACAGGTGACTTCCTCTTTGGTCCCACCTTGGATAACATTTTGGAAAAAGCTACTGACAAAAATAAGCGCTTCCCTGCTTTGTCTTTTTCTCTCGCAGGAACACTTTCAACAGGGGGCCAAGATATAATCCGCAAGGGGCCTTAACAAGCCTGTCGGATTGGCAGGACAGTACTAAAAATAAAAAAGGATTCATGTTCAATAGACTCACCCAGGATAAGAAATCCTCCTAATTTCAAACCTTCCCAGATAGGAGGATGATTATCACACTTTCTCTCGGCCTGGAAACGTATTGTCCTCAAATAGATGGGTCTTGGACATAGACATGGTCTAAGGTTCTCTTTTTTTTTTTTTCTGGTCCCCCCACCCGCCCTAGATACCTCCCCACCTCCCTACGAGCTCCATCGGAACAAACTACCCTGGAATTAGAAGTCCTCAGTCTTCTCAACAAGTCAGTATTTGTCCAGGTACCCCTGCAAGAGGAAGGTGTCAGTTATTACCCTCCCTTCTTCCTTATCCGAAAACCAGATGGTTCCTTCCGCACATAATCATCCTAAAAGGGCTGAACCAACATCTACGGGTCTCCACCTTCAAAATGTAGTCAGTAAAAACTGCAGTCAAACGTCTTTTTCCACATTGTTACACGGTAGTCCTCGATCTCAAAGCTGCCTACTACCAGGTTCCAATTTCACCTCGGTTCCAGCAATTCCTGAGAGTGGCTCTACACATGCAGGGATGCCTCTGCCATTTCCTGTTCAAGGCTCTACCTTGTTTGGGATCACCATCGCACCAAGGGTTTTCACAAAATTCATATTGGAAGTGTCTGCTCATCTTCGAGAGGAGAAAGTATTACTTGTGCCATACCTGGACGATTTCCTCATTGTGGGTCACGCAGCTACTCATTGCTCCAGTCAATTACATCTAGTTATGTCTAAACTTGAAGAGCTAGGTTGGCTTCTCAATCTCGACATGTCTCACCTGATCCCGGCTACAACACAAAAATTTTTCTAGGCCTAGTTTTGGATTCTGAGTTCCAGGAGTGCCACCTCCCTCAGGGCAAAATCCTGAAGGTTCAGAGTCGAGTGGTGAACGCCTTACGGTCCTCCTCCATGTCCTTACGGCAGGCGATGTCTCTCCTGGGTCTGTTAACATCTTGCTTTCCGGCACTTCCATGGGCGAAGGCCCACACGAGGGTCCTCCAATGGGAAATATTGGCTCTGCAAGAGTCTCTGTGCCAGGCGCTGGACAAACTCCACTATAGCCTCCCTTCATTGGTGGATGCAAGACTCCACCTTCGCAAATGTTCCTTGGTCGGTATCTCTAAAAAGGATTGTCACCACGGATGCCAGCCCATATGGATGGGAAACTCATTTAAATGGCTCTCTGGTACAGACCAGCTGGCTAGCATCGGAGTAGAGTCTTTCTTCCAATGCCAAGGAACTCCTAGCAATAGAAAAAGCCTTATTAAAACTCCAGCTATCCTTGAAGGCTCATCCGGTCATAATCCTGTCAGACAATCAAGTTGCAGTGGCCTATTTAAATCATCAGGGAGGAATGCGCTCCAACACCCTGATGGACTTAGCATTGCACATTCTCCAGTAGGCGGAGGTAAATATCCCCTCATTGCCTGCACTCCACATCCGTGGACAGGACAATCTTATGGCAGATTTTCTCAGCAGGGTCAGGTTACGTCCGGGAGAATGGACTTTAAAAGATTCTATTTTTACTCAAATAGTTCATTTATTGGGTTAACCAGACATCAACCTCTTTGCCACACGGGCCAATCAAAAACTCCATCGTTTCTGCTCCCTACTTCCACACGAGCATCCTCATGCGGTAGACACACTTTCCATAACATGGAACTTCCGGTTGGCCTACGCTTTTTCACCTCTGCTCCTCATTCCTCTGACTCTGCGGAAGATAAGAACGGACAGGGCGAGTGTCATCGTAATAGCCCCCTTCTGGCCCAAGGGGTTTTGGTTCTTTTAGCTCCAGCAGATGTCACTGTTGGATTCATGGATCCTTCCAGAGAGCCCGGATCTAGTGTCTCAAGGACCATGTCTCCACCCTTCAGCTTGCAGTCTGCACCTCACGACGTGGAACTTAAGCGGAGAATGCTGGAACAAAGAGGCTTCTCAACTGGAGTAGTTTCCACCCTACTTACCAGTAGAAAGACAGTCACCACCCAGATATATTGCCGACCTGGCAGAAGTTTTTAGACATTACAGGGGCTAATCCGCTGGGGGAGGTTCCCATTTTCCAGATCTTGGACTTCCTTCAGTCGGGGTTAGATCTAGGACTCGCAGTCAACTCACTAAAAGTGCAGGTCTCTGCCCTGGGGGGCACTTTACAGTTGCGATCTGACGCAGGATCATTGGGTTTCCTGGTTTATTAAGGCATGTGTTATTTCCCAACCTGTTCGCTCCCCTAGGTTAGCTCCTTGGGATCTTATTTTGGTATTGTCAGCGTTGATGGAACCCCCCTTCGAGCCACTTACTGAAATTCCAATTAAATTACTTTCGTTAAAGTTATGCCTCCTAGTGGCCTTGACCTTGGCTAGACGAATTGGGGACATTGAAGCTCTATCTACATAACCCCCTTTCACCACAAATTATGAAGCCTGACCCCTCCTACCTTCCAAAAGTGGTCTCTAAATTCTATAGGTCATGAGAAATTGTGCTCTCTTCTTTTTGTAGAAATCCTAGCAATGATAAAGAAAGGAAGCTGCACACTTTGGATGTACAAAAATTCTTGCTGCAGTACTCATCAGTAACTAAGGACTGGAGGAAAGAAAAATCACTTTTTTTAGCCTACCAGAGCCAGCGTAGGGGATTGAGCACCTCAAAATCCTTTTTAAACAGATGGATCAGGTACGTAATTAGCCTAGCCTATGTAGCTAGCGTTAGGGAGGTTCCTGCGAAGCTTAAAGCTCATTTCACAAGGGCCATGGCAACATCCTGGGCGGAACGATTAGATGTCTCCATTGAGAACGTATGTATGGCAGCCACCTGGTCTTCGCCCTCTACCTTCTATCGGCACTACCAGCTGGATGTCTCGGGCTCTGCTGTCACCTTTTGGAAGCCGGGTACTACAAGCGGTGTCCCACCCTAATTAATAATTCTCTGTAATTCTCTCTTGTGGTGATGTCATAGATGACAGAAAAACACTCAAATTATTTACCGGTAATATGTTTTTTCGGAAACCATGACAGCACCCGAATATGCCCTCCCATTGTTGAGGGTTCGTTACCTTTCAGTTTCTCCTCTGTTACACTTGGTGTTATCCTTCTTAGTGGTTATGGTGCTTAAGGATGCATTAACTATAATTTCTTTCCTGGAGATCCTTTCATGCTCTGTAATCCAACTGATGCGGGGAGAGAAACCGCCCATTTTTATCCTGTAGGTTTCCTGTCATTGAGGGCGGATCTCTCTTTCGTGGGGTGCTGTCATGGGTTCTGAAAAAGCACATTACCAGTAAGTAATTTGAGTGTTTTTCTGTTGGCTGAGTCTCCGCCTCTTCTGGTTACATGGTTGTGACCTCAGCACAGGTCCTTCAAGACAGTTAATAAATAGATTCTATAATATAATTAGAATAAATAACAAGGGGAGGGGATAGCTATGAATACCCACCCCAGCTATTATATGATCCAAAGCTGCTATTACTCAACAAGCTGCTAATTTTATAAACTTTCTTGGGTTTTAAAACCTATACAACCGAGCTGACAACTAAAGGTATGTATAGAATCAGCCTGATAGTGCCAGAATAGCACTGACTTTAGGTTATATGGGAAAATTTTGGTGATTGGTGTGCTTTAACCCCTTCAGCCCCAAGCCTATTTTGACCCTAAAGACCAGGCCATTTTTTGCAATTTTGACCAGTGTCACTTTAGGAGGTTATAACTCTGGAACGCTTCAAAGGATCCCGGTGATTCTGAGATTGTTTTTCGTGACATATTGGGCTTCATGTTAGTGGTAAGTTTAGGCCGATATTTTTTGCGTTTCTTTGTGAAAAAAACGGAAATTTCGCGAAAATTTTGTAAAGTTTGTAATTTTCAAACTTTGAATTTTTATGCTCTAAAACCAACGAGACATATGACACAAAATAATTAATAAATAACATTTCCCAAATGTCTACTTTACCTCAGAACAATTTTGGGGAAAAAAAAAAAGTTAAGGAAGTTCAAAGTTTTATGAGCAATTTCTCATTTTTACAAAGCCACTTTTTTTTAGGGACCACATCACATTTGAAGCGATTTTGAAAGGTCTACATGACACAAAACATCCAAAAGTGACACCTTTCCAAAAACTGCACCCCTCAGGCTACTCAAAACCACATTCAAGAAGGTTATTAACCCTTCTGTTGCTTCACAGTAACTAAAGCAATGTGGAAGGAAAAAATGAACATTTTACTTTTTGCAACAAAAATGTTAATTTAGCCTCAAATATTGCATTTCACAAGGGTAGCAGGATTAAATGAACCCGCAAAATGTGTTGGGCAATTTCTTCTGAGCACGCAGATACCTCATATGTGGCGAAAAACCACTGTTTGGGCGCACGGCAGGACTCGGAAGGGAAGGAGCGTCATTTGACTTTTTGAACAGAAAATTAGCTGGAATCGTTAGCCGCACCATGTTGCGTTTGGAGAGCCTTTGAGGTGCCGAAACAGTGGAAACTAGACCCCTCATTGAATTTATCTAGATGTTTATTCAGCACTTTGATCCTCTGGGGGCTTCACAAAAGTTAAAAGTTGAGCCGTGAAAATAAAAAAAAAAATTTTTTTACCACAAAAGTTACTTCAACCAGGTAGCTTTTTTTGTTCACAAGGGTATCAGGAAAAATGACACCATAAAATGTATGGTGCAATTTTTCCTGAGTACACGGATACCTCATATGTGGTGGAAATCAAATGTTTGGGCGCACAGCAGGGCTCGGAATGCAAGGAGCGTCATTTGACTTTTCAAACGCAAAATTGTCTGGGATAATTGGCGTATTCCATGTTGTGTTTGGAGACCCCCTGAGGTGCCGAAACAGTGGAGCTCCCCCACATGTGACCCCATTTTGGAAACTAGACCCTCCATGGCATAGAAAAAAAACCAGGGCGCACTCAGGAATGTTCTGCAAAAAAGGGGGGGGGACACTAGGTGGGATGGAAAAAAGAAGTCCTGTCCAAAGTCGAGTGATTGCTGATCAGGTATCTAATTGTTCAAGTTTTTGTTTTGTTTTTTTTTTTTTATTTGGGGTGCACAAAAAAGGCAAAAACTAGAGCAATAATTACATACCTGATCAGCCAATCACGTAGCTGATCAGCACTTGGCGGGGAGGAGGGGGGGGAGAGGGAGTGGGAGATGCGATTGGGGATAGTTAGAAAAGAGCCACGAACAATACTTACAGGATGGATCAGAACAGCAGCAGATGGGGGGGCAGCAGATGGGGGGGCAGTGGCAGATAAAGGGAGCATTTGTGAATGTGAGACGACGGCGGATGGGAGAGGGTGCAGTGGATGCAGGAGCGGCGGAGGATGGGGGGGAAGAGACGGATGGGGGCGGCGGGGAAGGGGAGTGGGAGGTGAGATTGGGGATAGTTACCTTACAGGATGGATCTAGGCAGCAGGATCACAGGAGATGAAGAAGGCAGCAGATCGGGGAGGGTGAGAGGTGGGAGAGTGAGCGCAGCGCAGATCACAGGGGAGAGAGGTGAGCAGAGCACAGATCATGGGGGTGAGGTGAGGGAGCACAGATCACGGGGGTGAGAGGTGAGGGAGCACAGATCACGGGGGTGAGAGGTGAGGGAGCGCAGATCACGGGGGTGAGAGGTGACGGGAGAGCGGACAGCAGATCACGGGGGTGACAGGTGAGGGAGCACACATCACGGGGGTGACAGGGGAGGGAGCACACATCACGGGGGTGACAGGGGAGGGAGCTCACTGTTGTGAATGTTAGTTATGTCTTGGTTGCTGGGAGGCTCCCTCTGGTGGCCAGGAAGGGTTTGGACAAAGACCAGGTGGGTTGTGCAGTGGGTGTTTCCTTTCCTAATTCTCTGCTTATTTAAGTCCTGGTCTGATTGCAGGCTGTTGCCGGATGTCAGTTGTACTTTGTATTTTCAGCCTGCTTAATCCTGCTCTACATCACATCTTCCCCAGATAAGTGCTTGCTCTTTATTTATTGCCTGGATCTTTTGCTTATCTGGGTTAGTCATTTGTTGTGGTTGGTTTCAGTTTATTTCCTTCCAGGGATTTTTCCCCTCAGTGGATTGTTGAGGAACTCCCTGCAGTTCTGTGTGGAGTTTAGCTCCTTTGGGTCCATGTGTTTATGGCTTGTTGAATTTGTTATAATTCTTGTTTTCTGTTCATTGGTATGACAAGGGCACCTGGTATAGGACGGAGTTCAGATCGAGCGATCTGAGGGCCTTTTTGTACTATCAGGAAGTTGGTATTTTGTAGGGTTTTTCTCTGGCTACCATCAGTTCCTTTCCTGTACTTTCCTATTTTAGTCAGCGGGGGCCTCACCTTTTGCTAATCCTGTCATCTACCTGTGTATTGTGTTTTTCCAATATCACCGCAGTCTTTGAATGTGGGGGGCTTGCTATTCTTGTCTATTTTCTGAGGCAGAGAGTTATTCATCTTTCCTACCTTTAGGATAGTTAGTACTCCGGCTGGGTTCGCGGTGCACAGGATGTTAGTCCACCCCTCAGCTACTTCTAGTTGTGTTGGTTAATAAGGGGATGGCAGCCAGATTAGTTGCCAATGCTCTTGTCACCTTTTTTGCCAATGATTTGTGGTGGTCTTGCATGGTTCCGGATCATAACAGCTCACATCACGGTGGTGACAGGGGAGGGAGCACACATCACGGGGGTGACAGGGGAGGGATCACACATCACGGGGGTGACAGGGGAGGGGGCGGGTAGCCGATCACGGGGGTGAGAGGTGGGGGGGAGTGGGCAGCACATCACGGAGGGGAGGGGGTACCCAGCCGATCACGAGGGGGAGCGGCGGGCAGCGCATAACGGAGGAGAGGGGGCGTGCAGCGCATAACGGAGGAGGGGGGGCGCGCAGTGCATAATGGAGGAGAGAGGGCACGCAGCGCATAACGGAGGAGAGGGGGCGCGCAGCACATAGTATCATAGTATCATAGTTTTTAAGGTTGAAGGGAGACTCTAAGTCCATCTAGTTCAACCCGTAGCCTAACATGTTGATCCAGAGGAAGGCAAAAATATAAACATAACTGAGGAGAGGGGGCGGGCAGCCGATCACGAGGGGGAGGGGCTGGGCAGCAGATCGGGGAGAGCGGTGACACTGTGACAGACTGAGGAGGGCAGCGGCGGATTGGGAGGGGTGGGGGTGCGGGCAGCACATCACGAGGGGTGGAAATGCGGGCAGCAGATCGGGGAGACAGGTGGCAGATCGCGGAGGGCAGCGGCGGATCGGGAAGTGTGGGGGTGGGGGTGCGGGCAGCAGATCACGAGGGGTGGGGGTGCGGGCAGCAGATCAGGGAGACAGGTGGCAGATCCCGGTGGGCAGCGGCGGATCGGGAGGGGTAGGGGTGCGGGCAGCAGATCACGAGGGGTGGGGGTGCGGGCAGCAGATCGGGGAGACAGGTGGCAGATCGCCGAGGGGTGGGGGTGCAGGCAGATCGGGGAGACAAGTGTTAGATCCCGGAGGGCAGCGGCGGCGGATTGGGAGGTGTGAGGGTGCGGGCAGCAGATCACGAGGGGTGGGGGTGCGTGCAGCAGATCGGGGAGACAGGTGGCAGATCGCGGAGGGCAGCGGCGGATCGGGAGGTGTGGGGGTGCGGGTGGCAGATTGCGGAGGGCAGCGTCGGATCAGGAGGCTTTTCGCCGGTTTCATACAGTGCAATGGCAGCGCGGCAACTTCCGGGTCCCATGTTCCGGTCACATAACAGCATGGGACCGGAGCTTGTCGCCCTGCCATTGCACTGTATACACTCACTGTGACGGCGGCGGTCACCGGCAACAGGTCCATGGTGATTGGAGAGATCGGTCACAAGGCCGATCTCTCCAATCAGAGCTGCTGGAACTGGGGGAGAGTGATCCAGTGAGGTCACCCAGCTCCAGCCAATGGCCAGTGCTACAGCTGCACTTGTCAGGGCTGGATTTCAATGTTTCAGTCATTTTAAATGGCTGGAACATTACAGTGGCTGTGATTGGTTGGTTGAGCGGCGTTCGTCAGCCAATCACAGCCTCCGTAGGTCCGGGGAGGAGGCACCACCCCTCCTGACGTCAGGTACAGGTCCCCTCCTCCCCGAATCTGCGGTTTATGTTAACCGATCGCAGTCACCGGAGGCTCCGGTGCCGCGATTACGCCATGACGGAAAGATCCGTCCTTGGTCTTTAAGGCCCAGGGCACTATGACTGAAAGATCCGTCCATGGTCGAGAAGGGGTTAAGAAAAGCAAAATTAAGACTTTGGAGTGGCCTAGGTTACGTCCTAACCGTAATAAAATTGAGATGCTGTAGCTTGACCTTTAAAAAGGTGGTTCATGCTCGGAAAACCCTACAATGTAGCGGAATTACAACAATTCTGCAAATCTGAGTGTTTCAAAATTCCTCGAGCGTTGTAAAAGACTCATTGCCAATTATTGCAAACGCTTGATTGCAGTTGTTAATGCTAGGGGCGGCCCAGCCATTAAGTTTAATGGCAATCGCTTTATGACACAGGCCCTGTAGACTTGGATTTGGTTTTCCCTTAATAATGAAAGACCTTCATTTTATAAACTGCATTTTGAGATTACTTGTGTTTTTATATTTTTGTCTAATATTTAAATTTATTTGTTGATCTGAAACATTTAAGTGTGCCAAACATGCAAAAGAATAAGTATACAAGATGACCAAAAAATGAGGAAAGAACAGGAAAACCAAAACATGGCACCTATCTTGGCACACTCAAAAAAACTTTGTCCTCCAGTTCTTATGCAAAAGAATAAGGCTAGTTTCACACTTCCGTCCATTGCTGCGTCGTTTTGACGCATCCGTTATTTTTGTGGTGTCAACGGAAGCAACAGATCGCTTTTTCACAGGAATCCGTTAGCGGTTTTCTGTGAAAAAACGGACGCGTTGCATCCGTTATGCGTCCGTTAAACAGAATCCGTCTGATCAGTTTTTTGATATTTTTTTTTTTTTTGGGACCGCCCAATGGGAGTGCCAGACATTTTGGAGACGTATATAAAGTGTGTTCAGACCGGCCATCTGTAGAGGCTGCCAGAGAAAGAAGAAAGATGGATGTCATTACCGGGAGGATCGTACAAGCATACATTGACTTTTCGTATCGAGCAAATGTTTTTGCGTTTAACGTTGCTGAAAATGAGCGGCAACGTATGAGGCGTCGCCTTCGCCGTTTCTGGGTCCACCCCATCAATGATGTACGTGTATCCCGTAGCGTTTTTACCACACTCTATTTAGAGTTAAGGAGCAATCCGGACAAGTTTTTCAGATACGTCAGAATGTCTGCGGCGATGTTTGACAACTTGGTAGAGCGGGTGGAGCCTCTCATCCGTCGCAACGACACATTTTGCCAGCTGGCAAGAACTCCTGCAGAGCGTCTCATGATAACTCTCAGGTAAGCCAATTATATTGTGCTACCCATCATGTGATGTAATGGTTGTTTTTTTGGGACTGTTAATTGTTATGTTTTTATTTTACAGATTTCTGGCCACTGGGGAGTAGAGTTGAGCGCGGTTCGAGGTTCTCCAGTTCGCGGCTCGAGTGATTTTGGGGGCTGTTCTAGATCGAAATAGAACTCGAGCTTTTTGCTAAAGCTCGATAGTTCTAGATACATTCGAGAACGGTTCTAGCAGCAAAAAGCAGGGCTTTTTACAGCTACAGTGTGCAGGAGCCATCGCTGGTAGCCTGCCAGAAGCTGGTAACCAAGATAAACATCGGGTATCCAAGCAAAGCGCTTTGGTTAGTAACCCGATGTTTATCCTAGTTACGTGCAGGAAGCCCACACTTCCCCACTCAGCTCACTCCGCCCCCTCCTGCACGCGACATGTGTATATACACACACACACACACACACACACGTCCCCAGCCAAGCAGTCCACGACACTGATGTCCTCAGCGCCACCCACTTCGCACTCCGCCGCCAGCACACATGGCTCCGCCCACCTGCACTCTGCACACATGGTCCCGCTCGACTTACCTGCGGTGATGAAGTCCCGACCTCAGCGCTGTCACTGTCCTCCATGGCCGCCGCTTGTCACATCACCCTCTCTCGCTTCTGACTTGAGACTGACTAGCGGCGACGTCACGGGCCGCTCGCGATACTTGGCTGTGAAGGCGGCGGTCATTGAACTCAGTGACAGGTGCTGTCAGCAGTGCAGGAGATCAGCGCAGGTAATGTACCTCGCTGACAGCAGCACTTGTCATGCCCTGCAGTGACCTGGGCTGACCCATTGATGTTAGCTCAGGTCACTGCACTGCTCTCCCAGCCAATGGGGAACATCCTGCTCTTCATTGACTGGGACAGTGTGGATCATCATGGCAACCCCTTGGATTACACCAGACCTGGATTTGTTTTTCTTTCTAATAAATTGGTTAAAAAGGGAATGTATTGGGGAGTGTTTTTTCAAATAAAAATGTGTTTGTCGTCTATTTTTTTTTTTATTACTGACTGGGTTGGTGATGTCGGGTATCTAATAGACGCCTGACCTCACCAACCCCAGGGCTTGATGCCAGGTGACATTACACATCTGGTATTAACCCCATATATTACCCCGTTTGCCACCGCACCAGGGCACGGGATGAGCTGGGGCGAAGCACCAGGATTGGCACATCTAATGGATGCGCCACTTCTGGGGTGGCTGCGGCCTGCTATTTTTAGGCTGGGGAGAGTCCAATAACCATGGAGCTCCCTAGTCTGAGAATATCAGACCCCAGCTGTCTGTTTTACCTTGGCTGGTGATCCAATTTTAGGGGGACCCCTACGTTTTTTTTTTTTTAATTATTTATTTAATTTAAAAAAAACAGCGTGGGGTGCCCTCAGTTTTGGATTACCAGCCAAGGTGAGGCTGCCAGCTGTGGTCTGCAGGCTGCAGCCGTCTGCTTTACCCTAGCTGGCTACAAAAATAGGGGGAACCCTACGTCATTTTCTTTTTCATTTTTTTGGCTAAATACAAAGCTAAGCACCCCTTAGTGCCACATGAAAGGCACCAAAGGGTGCAAAATTACAAAATGCAGGAGAGTGGGACATTATGTGTCTTTCTGCCATTATAATGACAGAAAAGACTGATATGAAGTGTACAAGCACAGGAAAATCACCAGAGCGCTCTACGCTGTGAAAAGCAGTAGAAAATGGCACTGGAGTGAACATGTGACCGCCTCATGTAGGATGAAGCTATGGATCCTGGGTAAATTTATGCATTTACCCTCCTTCAGTTTTTTTGCAGTACACAAAAAAAACGGAAGGCATACGGATGACTAACAGATGACATACGGACCGTCTACGGAACGGAAACGGATGTCACACGGATGCACCCGTGAAATAAAACGGACCGTTTTTTGCAGACCGCAAAAATGGATCGGTCGTGTTAATGTAGCCTTATTCTGATCTGCCGTTTATAAACAGCAGGCAGAAATAAGTGAATAACGCCCCCCAGCGTCAGAAAATCTCTGGGGTTTCAGGGCTAGCTGAGACCATGATTCAGGACGGTTTTTCCGATCCCCGCTCACGTGATCACAGGTATACACCGTACACCGGTGATCACGTTACACTAAATGACAGCGCCGGTAAAAAATTATTTATCTCCCATCTGGCATGAACAAACATGATAAATCTCCTCCCCGGTCCCCTCCGGTCCCCCGGTGTCGCCAAAGTGCCCCCCCATATGCCCTCCCAGAAATCCAAGATGGCCGCGCGCACAGCAGCGTGCCGGCCGCATTCACCCTACTCCTCTGATTTCTGTCGCATGTGCCATGACACATGCGACAGAAAACCCCTCCCCAGGCCCTGCCAGGTCACCCCCTATAACCCCACCGGTGTTCCCCGGTGTCCCACGGTACCTGTGCAGCGTTGATCCCCCCCACGGCCCTCTCCTTCACAATAGACGCTGCCGCATGCACAGAGCGGCTGTCAGCTCAGCTTCCTGTGTTCAGACACAGTGAGTGGTGGTTATGAATCTGTAAGCTAAATGGGCGGCACGGTGGCTCAGTGGTTAGCACTGCAGTCTTGCAGTGCTGAGGTCCTGGGTTCAATTCTCACCAAGGACACCATCTGCAAGGAGTTTGTACGTTCTCCCCGTGTTTGCGTGGGTTTCCTCCAGGTACTCCGGTTTCCTCCCACACTCCAAAGACACACAGCGCTATGGAATTAATAACGCTATATAAATGAATAAATTATTATTATTACTGCAATGCCCTGCTCATGAGGTAAGTAACATAATTGATCAGGAGAGCTATATACTACATTTCCAAATAGAGGGATTTGCTTTTATAGTTGCCCTGCTGAACGACTACCAAACATGACAGTCTGTTATACGCTATAAGAAAACATGTCTAAATAGCGAGCTCTGTTGTTTAGTATTCATTCAGCTGGATAACTGGACTTAAAGGGGTATTCCATCTCCAAGATCCTATCCCCAATATATAGTAGGTGGAATAGCAATAATATCAGCAAATACCAATATTTGGAAATGTAGAATAGTTCTCCTGATTAGGCATGTCCTTACTTCATGAGCAGGGCATTGCAGCTTTGGTAGCAACCATTATGACATGGACTCTGCTGCTGTGGACCCGGGGAGAGTGAGTGCAGATTCATTGCACCCACACTCCTCACATGAAGGGTCTGCACTCCTAGAAAATGGGGGATACGTTCCCTGAGTGTCTCCCCCCCCCCCCCCCCCCCATATTCTAGACGGTCCAGAGTCGTCGTGGGACCCCTTTATTTTTTGTCTTACAATAAATTGGTGAAAGAGGAAATGTTTTGGGGACTTTTTTTCAAATAAATTTCTTTTGTCGATTATTTTTTTTTTTTTTTTGTTAGTACTGACAGTTTATGATGTTGGGTATCTAATAGACTCCATGACATCACAAACTGCTGGGCTTGATCTCAGGTGACTTTACAGCTAGTATCAACCCGATTTATTACACCGTTTGCCACTGCACCAGGGCACGGGATGAGCTGGGGTGAAGCGCCAGGATTGGCGCATCTAGTGGATGCGCCACGTCTGGGGTGCCTGCGGCCTCCTATTTTTAGGCTGTGAAGGCCCAATAACTATGGACCTTCCCACCCTGAGAATACAAGACCACAGCTGTCCGCTTTACCTTGGCTGGTGATCCAATTTGGGGGGACCCTACTTTTTTGTGTAATTATTAATATTTATAAAATAATTAATTATAAAAAAAGAGCCTGGGGGGACCTCCACATTGGATCCCCAACCACGGTAAAGCTGCCAGCTGTGGTTTTCAGGCTACAGCCGTCTGCTTTACCCTAGCTGGCTATCAAAAATGGGGGGACCCAACGTCATATTTTTTTTAACTATTTTTTAAATAGAAAAAATTAATGGGCTTCCCTGTATTTTGATTGCCCACCAAGGTAACGGCAGGCAGATGGGGGTGGCATCCCATAGCTCTCTGCTTTATCTGCGCTGAGAATCAAAAATACCGCGGAGCGCTACGTCATTTTTTTTAAAGATTTATTTTTACAGCACTGTGATGTCCAGCAATCAAAATACAGGGAAGCCCATTTTGTTTTTAGTTATTTAAATAAATAATTAAAAAATATATATATGGGCTCCCGCTGCATTTTTTGTATTGCTAGCTAAGGGGTAATCCAAGCAGCTACTGGCTGCTAACCCCCACTGCTTGGTGTTACCTTCACTGGCAATGGAAAATCCAGTGAAGCATTTTTTATTTTTTTTGCCAAAAAACTACAAAAAAAGGACGTGAGCTTCGCCATATTTTTTTATGCTAGCCAGGTATAGCAGGCAGGTGCTGGAAGAGTTGGATACTGCGCCAGAAGATGGCGCTTCTATGAAAGTGCCATTTTCTGAGGCGGCTGCAGACTACAATTCGCAGCAGTGGGGCCCAGAAAGCTCAGGCCAATCTGTGCTGCGGATTCCAATCCCCAGCTGCCTAGTTGTACCTGGCTGGACACAAAAATGGGGCGAAGCCTACGTCATTTGTTTTCTAATTATTTCATGAAATAATAAAAAAAGGGCTTCCCTTTATTTTTGATTCCCAGCCGGGTACAAATAGGCAACTGGGGGTTGGGGGCAGCCGTACCTGCCTGCTGTACCTGGCTAGCATACAAAAATATGGCGAAGCCCACATAATTTTTTCAGGGGGCAAAAAACTTCTGCATACAGTCCTGGATGGAGTATGCTGAGCCTTGTAGTTCTGCAGCTGCTGTCTGTCTGTATGGAGAAGAGCAGACAGCAGCTGCAGAACTACAAGGCTCAGCATACTCCATCCAGGACTGTATGCAGAAGCTTTTTGCCCACCAAAAAAATGACGTGGGCTTCGCCATATTTTTTTATGCTAGCCAGGTACAGCAGGCAGCCACGGGCTGCCTCCAACCCCCAGTTGCCTATTTGTACCTGGCTGGGAACCAAAAATATAGGGAAGCCCGTTTTTTTTAATTATTTCACTTATTTCATGAAATAATTAAACAAATGACGTGGGCTTCGCCCCATTTTTGTGTCCAGCCAGGTACAACTAGGCAGCTGGGGATTGGAATCCGCAGCACAGGTTAGCCCGAGGTTTCTGGGCGCCTCTGCTGCGAATTGCAGTCCGCAGCCGCCCCAGAAAATGGCGCTTTCATAGAAGCGCCATCATCTGGCGCTGTATCTAACTCTTCCAACAGCCCTGAAGCCGGGTGGCTTGTTGGGTAATCATGAGTTAATACTGGCTTTGTTTTACTAGCTAGTATTAAGCCAGAGATTCTTAATGTCAGGCACGTTTGACCCGGCCATTAAGAATCTCCAATAAAGGGTTAAAAAAAAAAGACACCACACAGAGAAAAAATACTTTAATAGAAATAAATACACAGACACATTAGAGACTCCATCTTTATTACCCCCTGTCAGCCCTCCACGATCCATGGTCTTCTGTCTTTCTCGTTCAACAAATGCAGCTCTGCTCCATCACTGCTGCATGGGGAAAGACGCTGCAAGCAGCGTGCAGGCTTCACTCCGTGAGAGATCAGTGCTGCTGGCTGTTAGCGGTAACAGCGGTAACGCTGACAGACGCGTTACCATAGCAACGGTGCTCCGTCATGTGATTTCCGGAGCCGCGGTTAGCGGTGACGTCACCGATAACTGCGTTGCTATGGCAACGGTGATCTCAGTTAATGACCGGCTGTGTCAGCCGGTCCCTAACGGAACTGGGAGTCGACCGTGTGCGAGAGCATGTCGCCGGTACACGGCGATACACAAATGTGCACCGTGTACCGGAGAGTGCAATGACAGGACCTAGGACAGGACATGACGTCAAAGCCATGTGACCAGTCTGTAGCCAATGAGATAATAGCCACGTGACTGGTCACATGGCTGTTTTGACGTCACGATAGGTCCTGCATCACTGCTGGCAGTGCTGGTCACCGGGAGGATTCAGCGATCATCGGATGGAATAGCGGCAGGAGACAGAGTGCAGGAGGGATCGCGGGGACCGGTAAGTGTTATGGCAATGTTTATTAACTGTATGTGTACATTTATAATGCGTTTTTATGTGTTTGTGATTGCCTCCCATTATATCCTATTGGTTCGAGTTCAGTTCGTCGAACGTTCGCCGAACTGAACTCGAACGAGACCTCCGTTCGACGAACCGAACTCTAGCCGAACCACGGCCACGGAGTCTTACTCTTCGCTGCATTACCAGTTCCGGGTCGGAATCTCAACTATTTCCGGCATCGTAACCATCACTTGTCGTGCATGATGGGATTCCTTAAATGAAGAATATATTCCGCAACCAACGTCACAACTCTGGATGCCCACAGCAGCCCAGTTTTATGAAATCTGTGACTTCTCCAATTGCTGCGGTGCGGTGGATGGAAAACATGTTCGGATAGTGAAGCCAGCAAACACCGGATCCGAACACTTCAATTATAAGAAATTATTTTCGGTCGTCCTGATGGCTATTGTTGATGCAAATTATAAATTCCTGGCAGTGGACATAGGATCCTATGACTCCCAGGTTTTTAAAACATCTATCATGGGCCGCAATATATATGGAGACCAATTCAGCTTCCCACTGCCAAGCCCACTTCCCCAAACTTCTGGTCCACCCCTGCCTTTTGTCTGCCTTGCAGATGAGGCATTCCAATTGGACAAACACCTTCTCAAACCCTATTCAAGTCGTGGGTTGTCGTACGAGCATAAAATATTCAATTACCGATTGAGTCGTGCAAGGCGCATGGTGGAGTGTGCGTTTGGACTCCTTTATGGCTAAGTGGAGAGTTATGACCACAGCCATAAATGTTAAAGTCGACACCGTGGATGATATCATCAAAGCCTGCGTCGTGTTACATAATTATCTGTTAACCAATGGTGTAACTCCTGTGGAAGAGGAACTGTCCAATAGTAATCTGCCAGACTACACAATTATTACCTTCCGCAATGGTAGGGAAATAATTGAAATCCGCGATAAATTTGCTGCCTGTTTTATCTCTGAAGAAGGGCGACTTGAGTGGCAGGGCAGAATGATCTGATGGGTTTTTTTTGTTTGTTTTTTTTTTTGTACAAGTTTTTCAGGCATTCATAGTAGTAAAATTGCAATAATTCCACTTTGAGATTTTATTAAAATTATAAGTGTATTTTCTACTTGATTATATTTTTTGGCAACCGTTATGTTATGAAAACCACATGTTAATGTTAATAAAGACAAATGTTCAACAAATGTATTAGTTCATTAAAAACAAGAGGCAAAATATAAGTGAACTAAAACAGAATTTATGAAATTTAAATACACATGCTAAAAAAAAATGATTAAAGTATCTACGTGGGGTGGAAATATTGCTGGAGTTGCTCGCAGGACTGACCCCTTCAACATGCGGTGTATTAAGAGAGGATGGGGAAGGAGAAGGTTGAGTTACAGTTACAGAAGGTGAGGGTGTGGAAAAACCAAGGGAAGTAGTTGTATAAAATGGTGTAGTTACATAAGATGACAGAGGGCTGGGAGATGGCTGAGGGCTGGGAGAAGGGTGATGTACGGAAGGTGTATAGGTGGGTATGGCAAAAGATGGTTGGGTGTGGATTAAGAGGGGTGAAGTAGTAGAATGTTGGTATGGGGAATGGAGTGTAGGTGTAGAAGACAGTAAGGAAGGACATGGACTTGTGACAGGCATGACATGTGGAGACAGGCAATGAAGGGATGTTTGGACAGGGTAAGTATGCTGGGAAGGGATTGTGTGCTGGGTGGGTAGTGAAGAGTGGTAATGGGCAGGGGCCAGAATCGGGGCAGGGGTGCAGGGAGGAGGTGCTGTGGGATGAGGTGGTGCAGTGGTGGTAGGGGGTAGTGGATTCAGTAGCATAATAGCATTCTGGATAGCCCTCATCACATGTATTTGTTGTTCAGATGGTAGGTTTTCCAGCTGACCGATTACTGAATGAAAATAATGCTGGCTAGGTGTTTGTCTTACAGCTGAAAGCACCTGATCCATCTTGCTGGTCAACTCCTGTAAACTATGGTTTATCAGGTTGAAGCCAGCAATAATTTGGTCAGATAATACTTTAATAAAACTATGGATGGATCCATTCAGATGTAAGAATTCGGCGCTGCCCCTATCCTGTCCCCTCTGTCGCTGTCGCCCAGAACCTAACGCGGTTCTAGTGTCGGGAGCGTCAGAGGGGTTGGATAAGGGAACACCTACTCGCTGACCAGCCTCATGTAATGAAGTCTGCCAGTATGCTGATGGGCAGGGTGGGAAAGATGGGAGGGTAGATTGTGAGGTATCAGAGGTAGAGGTGGACGTGACGGAGGGATCAGAAGTAGAGGTGGAAGGGAGGGAGGGATCAGAAGTAGAGGTGGAAGGGATGGAGAGAGCTGAGGAGGGATCATTGGACATGTTGGAGGGGTCACCGTTACCGGTCACTTGTGTAATCACTCCAGGAGGGCGCTAGACTGATGCAGGCTCCATGGTGTTAGTGAATGTTCTGTTGGAGAAAAAAAAATGAAAAAAAACCAATGAAAATTGGTTTATAAACTTTTACACTAAAATGCTGTTGGAGACAAATTTTTGACAAATACATTTCAAAATCCACCAAAACTAGTTGAATTACCTTCTTGGCAACATCGTGCTTCTTAGGAACGCAAGGGCTCTGGCGTATTTGTACTGGGAGCACTTGCGTCCTGCAGATCCACTGGGAGCCTGCATCTCCAAGTTGTAGTCCCTCCTGAAGCAATCACGTAGTGACCGCCACCGGATTATCGGACGTCGCACTGAAAATAAAATAGAAACACAAGGTTAAGCCTTGAATAGGGAATCTGACAACAACGATTTGTGAAAGAGTTTACTTACCTGCTGTGTATTTTGTCCTGTCATTGAGATCCTCCCATCCATCTATTAGTTCGGAGGCAACCTTTTCCCAGAGCCGTCGGGTGATGACAGAATCGGCATGGCGGTGGTCTTGCATGTCCCACAACGGCTGCCGTGCATGGACGAGGTTGATGAGGAGGTCCACATCTATACCTGATTCCTCCACATCAGATTACTCGTCCTGCACCCATTGTGAAACCTGTGGAATGGAGGAAAAAAAAATAAAAACCTGATGTTATAATGCATTTTATAAACCTTTAGAGCCTCTTTACATAAAATTTGTTAAAAAAACCTCACGCTGGCGACCACCGCCGCGCCCTCGACGACCTCGGGAGCCCCTGGGAGGAACTCTACGACGGACAGGCAATGCAACCTGAAAAAAAGAAAAAATACATTAGAGAGAGACAAATCTATTGTTGTCATTAACTTTTCAATATGTCTTGTCCAGGCATCTATACTCTGTGATGCATGATATGGTAATGATAGCAATTTGAGATTTGGTTTTGGAATGTGTCATGTTTGCATGTGTGGTGTAATGGTTAGGATGTCATTCTAGTGGATATACTTACATCCTGCGCGCCTTCTCCACTAATTTCTCCACCCCGTCCTGCTTCTGGCAGCCCTGGTTTGGCATCAGCCTCCTCCTATATGCAAATTTAACAATTGTTAGTACTAGTTGCATACAACAGATTAAAAAAACAAAATGTACTTGAAAATTTCACCTCCACTCGCTGACACCTTTCAGGGGGGCTGTCAGAAGAAGACATTCTGTAAAGGTTTAGGTTTAGGCTATTGGAAAAAAACACAGCACATTAGAAATAAAGCTTCTGACCACTCACCCGTTAAGTTAAGCTGAAAAGATACTTACATGTGTGTTGCCACTGGAGCTGGGCGGGTTTGTGTTGGGTTGGTGTTGGGGCTAATTTGACCCCTTTGTCAAGTTTGGGCTATTGGGAAAAAAAACACATCACATTAGAAATAAAGCTTCTGGGAACGTTCCTGTGCAAAGTTTTGCCAAAATCAAAATTTTAGGAGAAGTTTATTTGTGACCCACCACCCAAAAAACAACCAACAACTATAATCCCATAAAACCACAATTCAATATTAACACCAAAATCAACCTTCCCCCCCCCCCCATTACCAATGAATATCCCCTCCCTAACCCACCTCCCATTACCAATCAATAGCCCCTACCCTAACCCAACTCCCATTACCAATCAATAGCCCCACCCTAACCCACCTCCCATTACCAATCAATAAACCCAACCTAACCCACCTCACCTCCATTAATCCAATTGCCCTCAGTATACCCAATTACCACATTTGTATGTTTTTTCCAACACACAAACCTACCCACCAACCATTGTTGAAAAAAGCACCAAACGGCAAACCCAAATTATACAAATACATAAACTAAAAAGGCGGTAAATTACTTAACAAACCAAAAATTGGATAGATTTTTATTTTTTTTGGTTTTTCATTTTTTTTCAAATGATAAATTATAAAAAAGGAGCATCAGCTCTTTATTTAACATTTAAAAATAATATAAACGTGAAAAAAAGAGAGGTAGACAAAATATGGGGACTATGGGTCGCTGATTTTTCTCACCTAGGCAAGATCCTCCAGTGATTCGCCCAGCTATTTTCTCCAGGTCTCCAGCTTCTGTTTCTTGTGTCACGGTCTTCAGGGTTTGCTAGCTTTTATCAGGGTCAAAAAGCATTGTTTGCTGCTTTAAATTAGGGCTTTTATATAGCTTTCCAGAAAAGGAGCCTTGACAACGTGATTGGTTTCATTTTGGGCATGCTCAGTAGAAAATAAATGTAAAGCACTTTGCAACAGAATCCGCTACCATAGGGAGCCATTATAAATTTTAACGAAAGCAACGGAATCCGATGCTCGGCGTCATTTTAACGCAAGCAATTAACGTTACATTCAGTGTTGCTTCCGCTCGGCGGAAGCAACGCAGCGTCGGCCACCGGAAGCAGCGCAGGTACTTTTGGCACAATCAGTCATCCATGCAAGTCTATTGGAAACAGCGGAATCCGTTAACTGATTCCGCTGTTTACCAAAAGGGCGGATTGCGCCAAAAGGTAAATAATGCAAGGGTGAAAGTACCCTAAGAAATTAGGAAGAGGACAAACACTTTTGTTGCACCACTGTACATAGCTCATGAATATGGACAACAATATGGCAACAGATTTTAGTCCTCTACTGATCTGATACAACAAAACCATAGCAGACTGACCAGTCAGTGATGCATCTCTAGAATCAAGATTTTGCCCTCTACATTTTAATAATCTCGATTTAATTGCAAAAACATGGTGATAGATTCTCTTTAAACTTATGAGCACAAACCACAGATAGTTGTAATGCCCTTGTTCACATAAAGCGGCCACATAATTTATTTTTTCTTATCAATCAGCCAAGTTAAAGAAATTGTTTACAAGTTCTTAGAGGACCTGGCTCATCTTAAAAAAATATATAATTGGATTTCTTGTAAAAATGAACAAATTCTCCTGATTCTGTAACAACTTTTTGTGCTGCGTCACTCCATTGCATAATTACTGCGTTCTATAACCAACAAATGTACCGTATTTTTTGGACTATAGGACGCACCAGACCATAAGACGCACACTGGTTTCAGATTAGGAAAATAGCAAAATAAAATTTTAAGCAAAAAATGTGGTCATGACACACTGTTATGGGGCGAGGATCTGCTGGTGACACTGTTATGGGGGTAACGTCCCCAAATTCTCTGCTAAGGTACCCCATCCTGGTAATGATCCTCCTGCCTTGTAATTGATCCCCATCCTTGTATATATGTACCCCATCCTGGTATATGCCCTTATCCTGCTATATACCCCCATCCTGCTATATACCCCCATACTGCTATATGGCCCCATCCTGCTGCTATATACCCCCATCCTGCTATATGGCCCCATGCTGCTATATACCCTCATCCTGCTATATGGCATGTATCCTGTATCACACAAAAACAATAAACGTTTATACTCACCTGTCCTCGCTCTATGCAGCATCGCTCCTCCCCCTGTCTGTGGCGGCAGCAGCACCGCTGATCTGTGTGGAGCCGTCACTGTTCACTTCCCTGCAGCATCGCTCGTCCTCCAGTCTGCCGATCGGCTGAGTTGCTTGGAGACTAGTGGCGCGCACCGCTCTACACAGATCAGCTGACCTACAGACTGGAGGAGATCGCGATGCTGCACGAAAGTGGCCGGTGAGTGTACCGTACTTATTCACTGCCCCCCTGCGCTGATAATGATGCACGGGGGGCAGTGAATACAGCCGCACATGTTCACTCCATGCTGCAGTTGCCAGGGGTGATCACGGCCGGCTGTTAATTTTGCACGCAACCCCCACCCATCATCCCGCCCACCTGTCAGTGCTGGCTTCAGCGCTGAGGGATGATGGGCGGGAGGATGGGCGTGCATATGAAATGAGTGGGCCCACGTTGTCACAGCAGGCGCTGCTGCAGCCTGCTTGTGCCCCCGATGACCCGCTCTACCGCAGCACCCTCATTCTCGGTTTCAGCCCTATGTTCAGACCATAAGACCCACCCTTAACTTTCCCCCAACATTTGGGGGGAAAAAAGTGCGTCTTATAGTCCGAAAAATACGGTATTTGAAATCTTTTTGAACTCCAAACTTTGCATATCTTCAGAGTCTCTTTTTTGGGGGGATGCACTTTCACCCTTTTCTCCAATCACAACTCTGCAGTGTCTAAGACTGCTAGATCATCTGCGAAGCTTTGATTATGAGGGGTGAAAATGCAGGCCCCCTAGAGAAGACTGCAAGCAGAGATTTCACGTACTGTGCATAAAAAGCAACAACTGTAATTTTCTCTGCAATGGAATTACTTGCAGAATCGGGATCTCTTTATTTTTAATTCAAATTTTTGGGACCCCTTTTTAAGTGGTTTAAAATTGCAAAGTGTTTATTTGTAAAGCAAGCAGCTTTGCTGATTACTTCTTGAGCAGAGGGATGTTCAATATTTTTTTGTTTTGCCTGTTGGCTAAATTTGCAGCCACCCTACAGTCTCATATTGGTTTCATATTGCCTGGTTATGTAGGCAAGAAGCACGTCCAGCTTCCACTAAGTGCCTGTATTTGAGGTATCCCTTGTTATATACTACAGAAGCTGTTGGACCAGAGGCATGGCCAATTTTCTTGTCTTTTCATCAATTTTTGAGTGGTGTCTAATTGTAGATGATAATAACCAGTTTTTGCTGACCATCTTAAGTATTCCATGGTGAATGTTTTTGCCTTAGTAGAGGGGAAATTAGATCCCTTTGCTGTGTTGTAAGCTATCTAGACACCTTGGCTTTTGCTGTAAAATACAACTAAGGAACTGTCTGTAACCTCCTACTAAAACAGCAGAAGCTCAGAATCACTTTAACTCATGACAGCTTTGTACTGACTTTGTACTTAAAGGGAACCTGCCACCAGGTTTTTCAATTATGCGCTGCAGCCACCACCAGTGAGCCCTTATACCGTATTCTGGAATGCTGTGTATATATAAAAGCTTAGGTCGTTTTATAGAATGTAAAAAAAATCTTTTATAATACTCGCCTCAGGGACAGTCCAGTCTGATGGGTGTCATTGTTCTTGGTCTGGAGCCTCCTCTATCCTGTGCAGTCGCTGTCCTCCTGGCCAGCGCCGTGTGGATGACGCATCCTACGGTACTTCATCCCCACAGAGGCCCCCATTGCGCTTCTGCGCATGCGCATTTTCATCTGCCCATCTGAGTGCAGGTGAAAGTATTGTAGGGTTCATGCGCGGGCAGTCTTTGACCTTTCTTCGCACCTGCCCATTATAATACTTGGTGCTGCCCTCAGCCGGGCACATCAAGGTGCACCTGTGCATGAGCACAATGGATGCCTCTATGTGGATTACATGGAACCCATCATCCACATGAGGCTGGGCAGGAGGACGGCGACTGCACAAGATAGAGTAGGCGCTGGACCGAGAGCAGCGACACCCGTTGGGCCCGTCTGATCCCTAGGTGAGTATTATAAAGGTGTTTGTTACGTTCTATAGAGCGGCCTGGGATCTTATATACTGTATTCTGGAATGCTGTATATGAGATACTGGTGGTGGTCACAGCTCATAATGGGAATCTGTCACCAGGTTTTTCCCTTAACATTTCTCCATAGATTGTAAGCTTGTGAGCAGGACCCTCATTCCTATTGTAGCTTCTGAACTATGCGCGGCTCTGTTTGTTTTTGCCTGTACAAGCCCCCATTTAATTGTAAAGTGCTGCAGAATATGTAGCGCTATAAAAATAAACTTCATTATGATTAACATGAGTTCAAATGTTATTGACACAACCACATCTTGAATTTATAAGGGGGTGTTCACATTTATGCAATCACATTGTTTTAAATGTCATTTTTATATTCCTCCTCATGTGAGTTCTATTTCTCAATGGATTTGTACAGATTATGGGTAACTGTAAAGGTGGAAAAAAAAGTCTGGTTATTTCTTTTGGTATAATAATTTTTTTTTTTTTTTACTAAAACCTGGCAGGGGTGTGTAAATATTTTATAGCCAGTGGAAACCTGCATACAGATATTTCTGGTTGAGTTCAAACCCCTGTAACCATAGTGCTGCACATATCCATCACTGAACCTTAAATTTGTCCCTACTAAGTACTTTACTTTAATGCTCTGGTTGTAGATCACATCAGGTTGTTTCTATTTATATTACAGATACATGGCACCAGAGGTTCTCGATGATTCTATAAATATGAAACATTTTGAGTCTTTTAAGCGAGCCGATATCTATGCAATGGGATTAGTCTTCTGGGAAATAGCCCGTCGCTGTTCAATTGGTGGTAAGTTAAAAATCCTCGAAATGGATTGTGTGCATTACACTCCAATTAAGGCTGGAGTTACACTTGCGTATGAAAAATAGGTCCATTTCTCATGCCAGAGAGTAGGATGATTTTTTTTTCTCACATGTCATCCGAGTGCTGTCTGTGTGCAATCTGTTTTTTTTTTTTTTCTCAGCAGCTATTATTTACAGGAGCATTTACAGTGTTCTCTGCTACATGATCGAATTGTATGCATAAAAAAGGATGTCACTAGGATAGGTCCGTGTGCCATCCATTTTTTTTAGTAGACTTGCATTGGAGAGTCTCGCGTGAGATACCCTTGCAATTGTAGCATGCTGCAATTTTTTCATCAGCCCGATTGGAACTGAAAAAAAAAAACAGATCAGAGCTGCCTCTTTGATTAACATTGGTTGGAGACCAATGCGAGATTTTCTCACATTGCACTCGTGCGAGTCATATGACTCCAGCGTAATTGTGAGTCTTTCTCATGCTTTTTGTCTCTTTTCGTTTCTTTTTCTTTATTTATGCAGAAGTGACTGCTACAGCCAGTCATTGGGTTCAATAGTGATGCCATTGTAGATGACACCAGAGGACTGAGCCTATTGATTAGCTGCACTGGTTATGTGATGTTAATGTGTCTTCCCCTTCCTCATTTTTATCGACCAGGGCCAGCACAGGAGGGCTGGAGATGGAGTCTGCTGACTATTACTTTTATGTACACCTAAGCCTTTGGAGTTGTATTTGAAAAGAAAGATAAATAAATAAACCTTACCATCTTTCTGAAATGTGATGTACATGCACGCCGCATAATAGAGTTCACTTCCCAGGGAATGAGTGGGGCTTAATATAACAAGTGTAAATGTTTTCCATTCTGATTATACACGCACATACAGTGCCTACAAGTAGTATTCAACCCCCTGCAGATTTAGCAGGTTTACACATTCGGAATTAACTTGTCATTGTGACATTTGGACTGTAGATTAGCCTGGAAGTGTGAAATGCACTGCAGCAAAAAAAGAATGTTATTTCTTTTTTTATTTTTTTTTTTAAATTGAGAAAAGTTTATTCAGAGGGTCATTTATTATTCAACCCCTCAAACCACAAGAATTCTGTTTGGTTCCCCTAAAGTATTAAGAAGTATTTCAGGCACAAAGAGCAATGAGCTTCACATGTTTGGATTAATTAACTCTTTTTCCAGCCTTTTCTGAGTAATTAAGACCCTCCCCAAACTTGTGAACAGCACTCATACTTGGTCAACATGGGAAAGACAAAGGAGCATTCCAAGGCCATCAGAGACAAGATCATGGAGGGTCACAAGGCTGGCAAGGGGTACAAAACCCTTTCCAAGGAGTTGGGCCTACCTGTCTCCACTGTTGGGAGCATCATCCGGAAGTGGAAGGCTTATGGAACTACTGTTAGCCTTCCACGGCCTGGACAGCCTTTGAAAGTTTCCACCCGTGCCGAGGCCAGGCTTGTCCGAAGAGTTAAGGCTAACCCAAGGACAACAAGGAAGGAGCTCCGGGAAGATCTCATGGCAGTGGGGACATTGGTTTCAGTCAATACCATAAGTAACGCAATGGTCTCCGTTCCAGACGAGCCCGTAAGGTACCTTTACTTTCAAAGCGTCATGTCAAGGCTCGTCTCCAGTTTGCTCATGATCACTTGGAGGACTCTGAGACAGACTGGTTCAATGTTCTCTGGTCTGATGAGACCAAGATCGAGATCTTTGGTGCCAATCACACACGTGACGTTTGGAGACTGGATGGCACTGCATACGACCCCAAGAATACCATCCCTACAGTCAAGCATGGTGGTGGCAGCATCATGCTGTGGGGCTGTTTCTCAGTCAAGGGGCCTGGCCATCTGGTCCGCATCCATGGGAAGATGGATAGCACGGCCTACCTGGAGATTTTGGCCAAGAACCTCCGCTCCTCCATCAAGGATCTTAAGATGGGTCGTCATTTCATCTTCCAACAAGACAACGACCCAAAGCACACAGCCAAGAAAACCAAGGCCTGGTTCAAGAGGGAAAAAATCAAGGTGTTGCAGTGGCCTAGTCAGTCTCTTGACCTTAACCCAATTGAAAACTTGTGGAAGGAGCTCAAGATTAAAGTCCACATGAGACACCCAAAGAACCTAGATAACTTGGAGAAGATCTGCATGGAGGAGTGGGCCAAGATAACTCCAGACACCTATGCCGGCCTGATCAGGTCCTATAAAAGACGATTATTAGCTGTAATTGCAAACAAGGGTTATTCCACAAAATATTAAACCTAGGGGTTGAATAATAATTGACCCACACTTTTATGTTGAAAATTTATTAAAATTTAACTGAGCAACATAACTTGTTGGTTTGTAAGATTTATGCATCTGTTAATAAATCCTGCTCTTGTTTGAAGTTTGCAGGCTCTAATTTATTTGCATCTTATCAAACCTGCTAAATCTGCAGGGGGTTGAATACTACTTGTAGGCACTATATACACATTGTGGCACTTAAAACTATAATGCATCCTACAAAATGCAACCCTTATGTCTACATGGAAAATAAATAGTTTAAGGGTTTTTTTCACTACATCTTTCAAAAGGCAAAATGTAAGTAAAGGCTAATATTGACTTAATTAGTAGGGGAATAAGGTTTAAGTTTTTTGCAGTAAAAATGTATTTTTATTTTTTGTACTACTTCACTATTGAAGTGACCTTGAGGAGCCTTTATTTTAGAAAACTCAAGGCCCCATTTTAAAATTTTCACTCCTCAACTTATTCAAACTGCATCCAGAAACTTTAACCCTTTACTTGCTTCATGCAAATTAATGTACACTGGAAAAATGAAAAATGTAATTTTTTTTACTTTAGTTGTATATACAGTGGCATGCAAAAGTTTGGGCAACCCTGATCAAAATTACTGTTATTGTGAACAGTTTGTCAGAGATGAAGATGAAATGATCCCTAAAATACATGAAGTTAAAGATAATAATTTTATTTCTATAGCGCCAACATATTCCGCCGCACTTTACAATTCAGAGGGGACCTGTACAGACAATATCAGACAATACAAAATAACACAATTAAGATACCAAGAGGAGTGAGGGCCCTGCTCGTAAAGCTTAGTCTATGAGGAAATAGGGGAGGCACAAAAAGTGAATGGGGTAGGGGGTGGGGGGGGACAGCTTGTCATTTATGGTCCAGCCATCGATATAATAGGGTATTCAAAACCAGCTGCGTGGACCGGTTGCCAGCCAAAATTTATACAGGTACAGAGTGTAAAAAAGTACATGGAGAGGAATGCAATCAGAAGATACAGGGGACAAGAATTGGAAGTAAATTTTATAAAGGGCAGAAGGGTACTAGATTAGATGAGGGAGGTGAGGTGATAGGCTAGTCTTAAGAAATGCATTTTTAGGACCCTCTTAGAGGTGTGGATGTTGGGAATTAATCAAATTGTTCTTGGCAGTGTGTTCCAGAGCATTGGCGCAGCTTGTGAGAAATCTTGAAGACTGGAGTGGGAGGTTCAAATTATTGAGGATGTCAGTCTTGGGTCATTATCAGAACGGAGGGCACGGGTGGGGTGACAGAGATGAGGGAAGTGATGTAGGGCGGTGCGGAACCGTGGAGAGCTTTGTAGGTCAGAGTGATAAGTTTATATTGTTCTCTGTAATGGATAGGAAACCAGTGCAATGACTGGCACAGAGCAGAGGCATCAGTGAAGTGGTTGTAGAGGAAAATAATCTTGGCTTAGGCATTCAGAATGGATTGGAGAGGGAAGAGTTTAGTAACAGGTAGACCAATTAGTAAAGAATTACAGCAATCCAGGCAAGAATGAGGAAGAGCGAGTAAGTTTTTGCAGAGTCAACGGTAAAAAAAGGTCAAATTGTAGAGATGTTTTTGAGGTGGAGGTGACATGAACGAGTGAATGAATGTGGGGAGCAAAGGAGAGAACGGAGTCAAATATAACCCCAAGACAGCGGGCATGCTGCTGGAGTGTAATGGTAGAATCACACACAGAAATGGTAATATTGAGTTTTGGAAGGTTGGGAGAGGGAGGAAACATGAGAAGTTCAGTTTTTGACAGGTTCAGTTTTAGATAGAGGGAGGACATGATGTTGGAGACAGTGGACAGACAATCGCTAGTATTTTGTAATAATGCAGGGGTGATGTCAGGAGAAGATGTATACAGTTGGGTGTCATCAGCATAGAGATGGTACTGGAAAATAAATCTGCTGATGGTTTGTCCAATAGTGGCAGTATACAGAGGGAGAAAGGGGGGGGGGGGGGGGGCGGGGGACTGAACCCTGAGGAACCCCGACCGTAAGGGGAAGATGAGCCGGCAAAAGATACAGTGAAGAAGCGGTCAGAGAGATAAGAGGAGAACCAAGAAAGAACGGTTTCCTTGAGCTCGATAGAGCGGAGCATAGTGAGGAGGAACTGGTGATCCACAGTATCAAATGCAGCAGAGAGATTCACGAGAATCAGAAGGGAGTAGTGACCATTAGATTTAGCTGTTAGTAGATCATTTAGTAACAGCAGTTTCACTAGAGTGTAAGGATTGGAAACTGGATTGTAGAGGGTCGAGGAGAGCGTTCTAACAGAACAGCAGATTAAACTGGAGTGGACCAAGCGTTCCAGAAGTTTGGAGGTAAAGGGGAGAGTAGAGACTGGTCTGTAGTTAGCGACGAAGTTTTGGTCCAGGGATGTTTTTTGGGTTTTTTTTTTTAGTATTGAGTGTATGCTGGTATGTTTAAAGCAGGGAAAGACACCAGAGGAGTGAGAGAGATTAAATATTTTAGTTAGATCGATGAGTTGTGAAAGCTGGGGTGACAGATTTAAGGAGATATGAAGAAATAAGATCACTGGTGCAGGTAGTTGGGCGAGAAGATGCGAGGAGCCTAGTAACTTCTTCTGTGACTGGATCAAAGAGTGAAAGTGAGCTAGATGAAGTGTAGGAGGGCAGAGAATGTGTAGTGTTAGGAGGCTGTGACAAAATTTCCTGGATTATACACAGTGTGCAGAATTATTAGGAAAGTTCTATTTTAGAGATTTTTTTTATTGATCAACAACAATGTTCTCAATCAACCCAAAAGACTCATAAATATCAAAGCTTAATATTTTTGGACGTTGGAGTGTTTTTTTTTTTTTTAGATTTGGCTGCCTTAGGAGGATATCTGTTTGTGAAGGTAACTATTACTGTGCAGAATTATTAGGCAACTTAATAAAAACCAAATATATTCCCATCTCACTTGTCTATTTTCACCAGGTAAACCACTATACTGTAACTCCACAAAATTTAGAAATAAACATTTCTGACATGCAAAAACAAAACCCCAAAAAAGTGACCAATATAGCCACTTTTCTTTATGATGACACTCAACAGCCTACCATCCATAGATTCTGTCAGTTGCTTGATCTGTTTACGATCAACATTGCATGCAGCAGCCACCACAGCCTACCAGACACTGTTCCGAGAGGTGTACTGTTTTTTCCTTCCTGTAGATCTCACATTTTATGAGGGACCACATGTTCTCTATGGTGGGGTTCAGATCAGGTGAACAAGGGGGCCATGTCATTATTTTTTCATCTTTTAGACCTTTACTGGCCAGCCACGCTGTGGAGTAGTTGGATGCATGTGATGGAGCATTGTCCTTTATGAAAATCATGTTTTTCTTGAACGATACTGACTTCTTCCTGTACAACTGCTTGAAGAAGTTGTCTTCCAGAAATTGGCAGTAGGTCTGGGAGTTGCACTTCACTCCATCCTCAACCTGAAAAGGTCCCACAAGTTCATCTTTTATGATACCAGCCCATACCAGTACCCCACCTCCACCTTGCTGGCGTCTGAGTCGGAGTGGAGCTCTCTGCCCTTTTCTGATCCAGCCTCTGGCCCATCAAGAGTCACTCTCAGTTCATCACACCATAAAACATGGGTCCCCAATTCCAGTCCTCAAGGGCCGCCAACAGTGCATGTTTTCAGGATTTCCTCAGTATTGCACATGTGATAATTTAATCACCTGCACAGTTGATGATTCCAACACCCATGCAATGCTAAGGAAATCCTGAAAACATGCACTGGTGGCCCTCGAGGACTGGAGTTGGGGAACCCTGCCATAAAACCTTTGAAAAATCAGTCTTAACATAAAATGTCAAGACTGGGTCAAGAAATAGCTTCTGTTTTTTGTTAAAAGGTGGTCGTTTTTAAGCCTCTTACCTTGGCCATGTCCCTGAGTATAGCACACCTTGTGTTTGATACTCCAGTAACGTTGCAGCTCTGAAATATGGCCAAACTGGTGGCAAATGGCATATAAAAAGTATCATGTGATCAAAATCCTCATTTGCCTAATAATTCTGCACATAGTGTAGGGTCAATCCTTTCTTTAAAATAATTGGCTCGGTCGTCGGTGCTGAGGTTGGTGGTTGGGGCCAGAACTCTTGGTCCAAGGAGTGAGTGGAAAGTATCAGAGTCGTTTAGGATTGTTAGCTAGAGACGTGATGAGGCTGTTAAAGTAAGCTTGTTGGGAGAGGTGAAGGGCAGCATTGTATGTTTTGAGCATAAACTTATAGCACTTATATAACTTCGGCTAGATTGGATTTTCTTCATTGACGCTTAGCACACCTGGAGAAAATGTGTTTGCAATGTGTGCTAGGGTTGCTGCCATCTGTGCCGAGTTGCTCTGCTTGTAGCAGGTGCAGCTTCATCCAGGGCGCTCTGCAGGGTTTCACTATAATGTTTTACAGTAGAGTCAGGACATAAGAGGGAAGATATTGGGGCCAATGATGACTGCAATTTCTTCAGAAATTTCTGGGTGTTAATGGCGTGTATATTCCCATATGGGTGATAAGTGGGGGTGTCCTGAGTGGATTGACAATTCTTGACCAAGAATGAAAGATGGTTGTGCTCAGAGTGAGAGGGGAGTTAGTAAAATCATGCACTGAGCAGAGACGGCAGAAGACAAGATCCAGTGTATTCCCGTTTTCATGCATAGGAGAGTTAATTGTGAAAGGCCAAGAGAGGAGGTTAGAGATGAGAGTTGAGTGACAGCTGGGAAGAGGGGATCATCAATAGGAATGTTAAAGTCCCCCATGACAGGAATAGGGAGGTCACAGGCTAGGAAATGTGGAAGCCAGGTGGCAAAATGATACAAGAACTTACGGGTTGGGCCTGGAAGGCGATAGACCACTGCTACTCGCAGGGAGAAGGGTCTGTGAAACCTTACAGTGCGGACCTTAAAGGAAGAGAAGAAAAGTGAGGGGACAAGAGGGATTGACCTGAAAAGTGCAGTTTGGAGAAAGCAGCAGACAAACACCTCCATCTGATCTGTTGTCAAGTCTAGGGGTATGAGAAAGTTATAGGCCACCATACAAGAAAGCAGCAGCGGCAGTGGTGTCTGACTGCTGAATCCAGATCTCAGTAAGAGCCAAGAGGTTAAATAAATTTGTAATGGAAAAGTCATGGATGAAGGAGAGTTACACGCTGATCATGGGTTCCAAAGGACACAGTTAAAGGAGACAGAAGGCATGCAAGGTATAGTAATGAGATTTATGGGTTTTCTGAGTATACCAGGGAAGGAATTGAACTTACTAGTATAAGAAAGGCCTGGATTAGATGCAATATATCCTGCTACAAGGAGAAGACAGTGAGCATGTGGTTAAGAGATTTATGTGTGTCTCTTATGGTGTATGGTGGGAGGGAATGGTTCTGGATGGTTAAAATTTTGAAAAGAGTATTAGAGCAGTACATACAAGAGGGCAGGAGAGAGAGACTGATATAGATGGAGCGCACTGGGTGTGTGAAAGAGCAATAGAAATAAGTGATTGAGGCAGCTAGCATATATGTGATATTCATAGGATGGAAACATTTTGCAGCACAAAAGAACTTGGAGCAAGTTTGTTTAATTGTCTTGCATGCCTTACCTGTCTCCTGCCCTGTACAACTGCCCTGTACAACTGCCATGTATAACTGCTGAGCACTTATTAAAAATCAGCACTTGGAAAAAGTCTGCACAAATGCTTCCCCTTAGCTAGGTCTAGTTATATGGGAAGGATTGTGCTTAGATCTGGCTCAATTTAACTTGTGAATCAATCAGCTAACTTTAGACAACAGGAGGTAATATGTTGCAGTAACACACATGCTTGCATGCGAACATGGATCATAAACTCCAATGAACAAATGAGATAAGATTTCAGCTTCCAAGAACAAACTCCGTAAGATCAGATGGATACCATTGCATTGCTAAAAGCAGAAAGCAAAGTTAGAAGTCAGCAGATGAGGAGATGATTATCTATACCTATATGAAGATGACACATTTTCTTTGTTTTTTAGGCAGAAAAAAAAATTCTATTTTCATGTTTTACACTTTCAAAATTACAAAATGGGCTGGTGCAAATGTTGGAGATGGGTGCTCAAATACTTTAAAGGCTTCAGACCTTAGTTAGCCTTTCAGGGTGGCGCTTTCATACTTGCGTTCAGCGCAATACGCCGCTATGGAGAATAGCGCAGTCTGTTAACGCACTGCGCTATTTTCCATAGACTTGTATAAACGACGCACCATAACGCAAGTGTCTGCGTTGCATCCACTGGACGACACTGAGTCGATATTTTAATGCAGCGTCGGGCGAAGGGAACGCTACATGTAGCGTTTTTTTGGGTCATTAAAATAACGCACCTTGACAGATTCCGTTAGAATCCGCCAAGGTGTCTAATGATTGTCTATTGGGGCAGATTCCACCGCAATGCACTAAGCGGCAGAATCCGCTCACGTTCTACTGAGCATGCTCAGCATGTCCAGCAGAATGACCGAAATTGTTTAAAATCACTCCTGGTCTCTCTCCCCCCTCTCTCTCCCCCCCCTCCCTCCCCCCTCTCTTTCCCCCCTCTCTCTCCCCCCTCTCTCTCCCCCCTCTCTCTCCCCCTCTCTCTCCCCCTCTCTCTCTCTCCCCCCTCTCACTCCCTCTCTCATACTCACCGATCACCGGCGCGGCGCTGCACAGCACAGCTGTCACACTGCTCTGGCAGCTTCTCCTGCTTTTGAAAATGTCGGCCGCTCATTATTCCATCTCGTATTCACTGCTTCCCCCGCCCACCGACGCCTATGATTGGTTGCAGTCATACACGCCCCCACGCTGAGTGACAGCTGTCTCACTGCAACCAATCACAGCCGTCAGTGGGTGGGTCTATATCGTGGAGTACAATAAATAAATAAATTGAAAAAAAACGGCGTGCGGTCCCCCCTAATTTTGATACCAGCCAAGATAAAGCCACACGGCTGAAGGCTGGTATTCTCAGGATGGGAGCCCCACATTATGGGGAGCCCCCCAGCCTAAAAATATCAGCCAGCAGCCGCCCGGAATTGCCGCATCCATTAGATGCGACAGTCCCGGGACTACCCGGCTCATCCCGAATTGCCCTGGTGCGGTTGTAATCATGGTAATAAGGAGTTAATAGCAGCCCATAGCTGCTACTAAGTCCTAGGTTAATCATCACAGGCATCTATGACACACCTTCCATGATTAATCTGTAGTGAAGGTAAATAAACATACACCCGAAGAAATCCTTTATTTAGAATAAAAGAAAAAAAAAAAAACCTTTCACCATTTTATTAAAACCCCCAAATACCCCTGCAGGTCCGACATATTCCACAGAGGTCCCACGACGCTTTCAGCTATGCTACATAGAGCTGACAGGAGCGGCAGTAGAACAACGCCGCTCTCTGTGAGCTCCACGCAGCAACTGAAGTGAATCGCGCTGTCAGCGGGGACGTCACTGAGGTAGTGTGTGCGGTGATGATGGGTGCAGTAGTGCCTGCGTGTGCAGTGATGATGGGTGTGGTAGTGCCGGGGTATGTGCGGTGATGATGGGGCCGGTAGTGCCTTTGGGTGTGCGGTGATGATGATGGGGGTGGTAGTGCCTGCATGTGTGCGGTGATGATGGGTGCAGTAGTGCCGGGGTGTGCGTGGCGATGATGGGTGTGCTAGTGCCTGCATGTGTGTGGGGATGATGGGTGCAGTGGTGCCTGCGTGTGTGCGGTGATGATGGGGGCTGTAGTGCCTGCGTATGAGGTGATGATGGGGCCTCTCTCTCTCGGCTAAAGAAAACTTATCGCAGTGCATTATTTCACAGGAATCCGTTGCCTTTATTATCACACTATTTGCAAGGCATCAGTCACATGCGTCACACAACGCATTGTGACGGATGCCGCACAATGCAAGTGTGCAAGCGCCTTTAAGGGTTGTACACTATCCTTGTTAGGAAAGGCTAGGTGATGCAGACCATCTGGAATTGTGGCACATTGTTTTACTGTTCAGATACAGCTGCACAGATATGGCCTTCATGGAAGAGTGATCAGAAGAAAACCACTCCTGCGTTCTCCCCATAAAATTCAGCGTCAGAAGCAGTGCTGGGGAGTCTGAGTCTGTGTTCATTTTGGTGGAGTCTGTATAAAATGGACCGACTCCGACTCCTAAAATATAAAATAAATTGGGTACAGTAGTTGAATGCAGAATGTGCTGAATATTTTTTCATAGGAATTTGGTAAAGTTATGAAATGTCCTATAAATGGCTGTTTTATTCCTGATCTAAGGCTACATTTACACAGCATTTTTGCTGCGTTTTTTGAGGATACATTTTTTAGCTGCAAAAGCAGATCAGCTTTTTAAAAAATGCATCACCTGAAAGATTTTTGAGCTCATAGATAATGTTTTCAATAGCTAAAGCAGATTAGAAAAATGCCACACAAACTGATATGCTAATTCTTTGTGAGGATCCGTTTTTGAGCCCAAAAACGGATCCTCACAAAACAATGCTTCAAACAGAAGTACAATTAAGCTGATGAATGAGAGTAATGAACAGCTAAAGTAAATTTAGGATTCAGTATTTGTGAGATGGAGCCACAGTGCTGTTCATGTAACTGAGGAGCAAACAGATATTACAACAGGACAGCAAAATGATATTTTAGAATAAGATGATCTTGTTAAAGCTGCTTCAAAACAGTTTCATATTCATCACATGCGCTGTGTTGTGCACACGCTGCAGCTGGCAATAAGAGATAGTCTGCAAGAGGGACATGCTGGAAATCTGACTGGAAAAGTGAGGAAATTGGTTATTGCCTCCAGAACTCCTAAAATTGATTCCATCTTGAAGAGACGTGCTGGGAAAGGGGCAATTGTCAATCAAGCCACTCGGTACGGCAACGCTTATTTAATGATTGAGCGATTGCTTGGACTAAAACCGTTTCTTGATATGGCGAACCCTCAGGTAACCCTAAATGAAGGTCAATGGACACAGGTGGCTGAATTGAAGGAATTGCTTAATCACCCATTTACCATGACTAAAAAATTACAAGCTGAGAATTTAAATCCTGGCATTTTCATAAGGGAGTGGAAGAACTTGCTATTTTGCCTGTCCCAAAGAGGTTTAATCGCAGATGGCATTTCTGCTCCAATGAAACTGAGAGAGACACAGCTATTGGAAAATAAAATTCTTCCAGCAGCTGTTTATGTGGACCCAAGTCATCATATACTGCTTGATGATCAACAGCTTACTAAAGGAAAAGAAGCTCTGACTGAGGTAGCAGTTAGGATGAGTGGCCTACAGGACTGCCAGGCGCAAGAGGACTTGGGTCCCGACAGTTCTGCTGCCATATCTTCATGCTCATCAGATGAGTTTAACTTTGACAAGTATTTTGATGACATGGAGCAGGAAAAGCATTGCCACAAGGAAAAAGATTTCACTCCATCTCCTATAGCAAGCAGATTGACCAGATTTCAGCAACATTTTTCACTTTATCTCAAATAACAGAAAAATTCAACCGTTCATCCAAATTGACTGTGCATGATATAAAGGCAATTCCTTTATACCTGGAAATTGTTAGAGATGTTGCCCATGTGGTTACAGCATTGCCTCCAACCAAAGTTAGTGTAGAGAGGTTGTTCTCTAGCCTTAAAATTTAGGTCAGATTTGAGATCACCCATGAAGGAGGATCCGATGGAGGCAATTCTATTTCTTAGAACAAATTCATAGACTGCACAAATGTTATTTAGTATGTTTTTGTTGAAACTGTTTTTTGCCACTTATATAGCTTTTACATAGTGTTTATATATATATATATATATATATATATATATATATATATATAATTACATAGTCTATTACGTATTTACAATTTATTGCAGTTTTTTGTGTTCTAATGTTGTATTCTAATAAATATATTTTGTTCGATCTAAATATCTAAATATCTTGATTATTGTATCATAAAAATTATTAAATGTCTGATATTCACATTGTACTACAATACATTTTTCACTTAAATATAAGCAATATATGTCGGAGTCGTGGAGTATGAGTATAAGGGGTACTTTACACGCTGCGACATCGCTAGCGATTTGCTAGCGATGTTGAGCGCGATAGTATCCGCCCCATCGCACATGCGATATGCAGTGATAGCTGCCATAGCGAACATTATCGCTATGGCAGCTTCACACGCACATACCTGGTCGGCGACGTCGCGGTGACTGCCGAACAATCTCTCCCTCTAGGGGGAAATGCGTTCAGCGTCACCGCGACGTCACTAAGCGGCCGGCCAATAGGAACCGAGGGGCGGAGATGAGCAGGACATAACATCCCGCCCGCCTCCTTCCTTCCACATTGCCAGTGGACGCAGGTAAGAGATGTTTGTCGTTCCTGCAGCTTCACACACAGTGATGTGTGGTGCTGCAGGAACGACAAACAACATCGTACCGGCAGCAGCAACGACATTATGGAATGGAGCGACGTGTCACCGATCAACGATTTTTCACGTTTTTGCGATCGGTGATCGGTGACACATCTCTCCATTCCATAATATCATTGCTGCTGCCGATACGATGTTGTTTGTCGTGATCGTCGCTCCTAGGGTTTACATGCCGCGATGTCGGTAACTGTGCCGGATGTGCGTCACGAACGACGTGACCCCGACGATATATCGTTACCGATGTCGCAACATGTAAAGCCCTCCTAAGTCGGTGCAAGGGAAATTGAGGAGTCGGAGTCGCACGTTTGGCTTACCGACTCCACAGCCCTGGTCAGAGATATGCAAAACAACATCTAAACAAGCAAAGACCTTAGGACGAAGGAGTTTCATGCTGACCAAATATAATTTTAACAATTGAACACACAAATACAAGAAAAAAATGGAACCATTAAAAGATACTGGGGCAATAATGATAGAGTTAAAGTGCACCAATCACCAAGATTTTCCTATATAAACTAAAGCCAATGCTATACAGGCTGATTCTCTGCATACCTTTTAGTTGTCAGCTCGGATGTTTAGGTTTTGAAAATCCAAGAAAGTAAAGTTTTTGTAAAATGAGCTGCTTGTTGAGTGACAGCAGTTGCGGAGCATCTACTGGCTGTGGTGGGTATTCATAGCGAATTCCACTCCACTCTGTTATTTATGCTAATTCTACTAGAAAAGCCTTTTACTAATTTCTTCACTAAGATGATGTCAGAGTTGGCGCCTGCACATAGTGCTTATTGCCGATGCCATCTTTGTGCAGATTGTGTGACACAACACCCACCAACTTTATTCTTTTCTTGCTGCTGCGAGGGCAGCGCCAGAGATAACTGCTATGCACAGGCGTCAACTCCGACACCATCTTAGTGAAGAAATTAGTAAAAGGCTTTTCGAGTAGAACTAGCATAAATAACAGAGAGGGGGGGAGAAACAGGCAGGGGGTTGGAATTCATTATCCACTCCAGCTATTATCTGAACCTCAGGTGCTGTCACTCAACAAGCTGATGATTTTATAAATTTGACTTTCTTGGGTTTCAAAACCTAAATATATGTGCTGACCACTTAAGGCAGGGGTGGGGGAACCCTTTTTCTGCCTGGGGCCATTTGTACAAACCTTCCGGGGCCACCCTAATATATTTTGTCAAACAATTAACTCACCCCTACTGTGGTGGCTGGAGCTGCTTCTCTTTAGTGCAGCTTTGATGTTCTGCGATATTGATCATGTTACTTCTCACAACTGGTTTGTCTCGGTCTGGAGGGCAGTTAACATTGGTAAATCCATATACATCACATAGGAGACACTGGAGGCACATACATCACAGGAGGGGTTGGAGGCATATATACATCACAGGAGGGGCTGGGGGCATATATACATCACAGAAGGGGTTGAGGGCATATGTACATCACAGGAGCGGCTGGGGGCATATGTACATCACAGGAGGGGAAGGCGACATATACACATCACAGGAGGAGCTGGGGACATATACACATCACAGGAGAGGTTGGGGCTCAGACATCACTGGGGGCACAGATAGTACTGCCGGGAACGGACAGCACTGGCAGCGGCAACGGCATGGACAGCACTAGAGGTGCACGAACAGGACTTGGGGACACAGACAGGACTAAGGGGGCACATCAACAAGGGGGCGCAGACCTCACCAAGGGGGCGCAGACAGCACTGGGGGGTGTGGCACACAGCATCGGGAGGGGGGCATATGGCACTGGTGGGCGTTCACAGTACTAGGGGGGTACACAGCACTGGGCGGAGGGCTCGCAGGAGGCTGGCATCACCGCAGGAGTCTGTCATCACCGTGGGAGGCAGGAGTCTGGCAGCACCGCGGGAGGCAGGAGGCTCAGTGTACTGCTCTAAGCATCTACAAAAGAGAGGCCAGTAAACCTGATGCTTCCTCTTCACACTGAGGACCTAATAGTATGTGCACCACACATGGTGATTTAAAGGGCCAGCAGTCGACAAGACTGCAGCTACCACCCGAGTACTGCAGGCCCCAGGAATGTGCTCAGGGGCCACATAAAACGTCATCGGGGGCCGCATTACGGCCCGCGGGCCGGAGGTTCCCCACCCCTGACTTAAGGTATGTAGGTCATCAGCCTGATAGTGCCAGTATAGCACTGGCTTTAGGTTATATATGAAAATGCTGATGATTGGTGCACTATAAAGTGTTAACAGTGGCCAAAAAGACTTAATAAGGTGTAAATACAGCTATTGGTACGCACCACGGCAAAAAAAAAGGTTGTTAGAGAAGATACAGCAATGAAAAATACTGCATAAGAGTAAAGTTCTGGTGCAATAAATAAAGCAGTAGGATTCCTGTGTTTGTGTACTGCATTTAATAGGAGAACACCTTAAAAGGTGTATGTCATTAATTGGCCAGTCCAAAAATCAGCTCATGGACATGTTCAGCATTTTCCTTCTCCCTGATGAAGTGAAGTGTTTAACAGAGCGAAATGTGCATTGGGGATTTTCAACTGTGGTAGGAAATGACGAAAAAAAATTATCACCCAAGTGGTGAAAAATGCTTTATTGTGCTAACACACAATTAAATTCATAGTGGGGGAAAGATCCCCTCTACAATGCCTTACTCAACTTTGGGCGCTCATGCCTTATTCTTAACCTGCCTTTTCTCAGTATGTACCTCTATCCATATATGCCTTGTTGCCAATTGTGATGGTTGAGAAACATGCCCATGAGCTGACTTTTGGACTGGCCAGTTACTTGCATATAACTTAAAGGAGTTTTCCGACATAAACGCAAAAATTTTTGGTAAGCTAATTTGTGCTGTATTGGCATAAAAAACACCCCTACATTATTTTTTGTTTTCTAACTTTTGTTCCTCTTGAATTATCCCTTTATTCTCTGCAGCTCTTTGTTTACATTCAGCTCAACCAAACTGACCTCTTCTTGTGCTAAACTTCATGCAAATATAAAAACAGGAAACGGGTTTAAGCCGTGCTAAAAAACGACTGTTGCCAGGAAATTAACAAAATCTTTTTATTTCAGCAATCCAACACGTGCTAAACTTCAGTCAGAGCTGGCACCGCCCGGCCTCACTGTCCAGACCCACCCTCCGCCCGCCCTCTGCACACACATTCCCTGTCAGTATTCTGCCCCAACATACAAACACACACAGATCGGGCTCTGTGCCCCACACGCACGCACACACACACACACACACACACACACACACGTCTGGCTCTGCGCCCCACACGCCCCCCCACACACACACATGTCGGGCTCTGCGCCCCACACACACACACACACACACGGCTCTGCACCCCACACACACTGGGCTCTGCGCCACACACACACACACACACACACACACACACACACACGGCGCTCTTTACCGACCCCCCCAACCATCGTTCTGTACCGACCCCCCCCAACAATCGTTCTGTACCGACCCCCACCATCGTTCTGTACCGACCCCTACCCCCATAGGGAACACATGTAGGCTACATTCATATATCCGTTCCTTTTTTGCGGTCCACAAAAAAAACGGTCCGTTTTTTCACGGATGCATCCGTGTCATCCGTGTGCTTTCCGTTTTTTTGCGGACCGCAAAAAACGGAAGCTACACTTTGCCCCAGCTCATCCCATTGCCTTGGTGCGGTGGCAAACGGGGTAATATATGGGGTTGATGCCAGATGTGTAATGTCACCTGGCATCAGGCCCTGGGGTTAGTGATGTCAAGCGTCTATCAGATACCCAACATCATAAACCCAGTCAGTAATAAAAATAAAAAAGACAACAAAAAAAGTTTTATTTGAAAAAGCACTCCCCAAAACATTTCCTCTTTCACCAATTTATTGAAAAAAACAATCAAATCCAGCTCCGGCGTAATCTAATAAGGGGGGTCACATGACAATCCGTACCATAGTCACTGTTCCTGTCAATGAAGAACAGAATGTTCCCCATTGACTGAGAGAGCAGTGCAGTGACTTGAGCTAAATCAATAGGTCAGCCCAGGTCACTGCAGGGGATGACAAGCGCTGCTCTCAGGTTGTTAGATGAGATCATTACTTGCTGTGACGATCTCTTGCACTCCTGACGTCAGCGCTGTCACTAACTTCTATGCCCGCCGTGTTCTCAGCAGTATCGCAGGAGCCCGTGACGTACCACTAGTGACATTCTCGGGCGGGCATAGAAGGCAGTGACAGCGCTGACGTCAGGAGCGTAGGAGATCGTCACAGCAGGTCATGATCTTATCTAACCTCCTGACAGCAGCGCTCGTCATCCCCGCGGCTGCCCGCACTGCAGTGTGAGAAGCAGCTGATACTGCAGTGCGGGCAGACACTGACACACAGCAGTGGCGGGGGGAGGTTGCAGGGAGAGTACGGGGTGCGGGGGAATCTGTGGGAGGGTGCAGGGAAGGGGGCAGGGACTCCACGCACTGTAGCCACCCAGCAGGGAGGCAACATGCTTTTCACAGATTTGCATGTCAACATGGTCCTGCCCATGTTGACATGAAATGGCCGGAAGCAGCAAAATCGCGGCAGGAGCAGTCACTGACCGCTCTGAGTCGGGGGAGAGGGGCTGACAGCAGGGCAGGTAAGTTGTCATTATCTACTTACCTGCCCCAATGTAGACCAATAAGGAAATAAGAAAAAAAAGTCAAAATAAGCCGGATAACCCCTTTAAAGGTATTCTCATATTCAATGCAGCCCAGAAACACACAAATCCTTCTGTTTTATTTATTGCACCAATACTTTACTTTACTCTTAGGCAGTATTTTTCATTGCTGTATCTTATGTAACAACCTGTTTTGTTTTTGTTTTTTTTTTGCTGTTGTATGCACCAATAACTGTTTTTACACCTTAAGTCCATTTGGCCACTGTTAGCACTTTAAACAAGCTGAGGACGTAATGCTAGAGTTAAATTTTTTTCTTGTATTTTTTATCTATTCACTTGTTGATATATCTGCACTAATAAAAAAAATGTATTTTGTTAGCATCAAACTCCTTTTGTCCTCCTGCCTTAGCATGTCTATTATGGACTTATTGCTTTGCTGCTTGGGCACATAGATATGTGCATACTGGTATTTTTCAAATTGCTTTGTAAGGATCTAATTCTCAGTAGAACATATAAACAAGTCTGACACATTTTTTAAACAAGTCGTGTGGACAGACAAGGTTAAAATAGAACTCTTTTGGTTACAGTGGAGAAAAAAAAGGGGGACAGCATTTCATGAAATGAACATATTGCCAACTGTTAAGCATGGGGTTGGATTGATCATGCTTGCTTAGCAGCCAATGGCAAAGGGAACATTTCATGGGTAGAGGTAAAAATGTATTCCATGAAACTTCAACAATTTATAGATGCAAACAGAACACCATCAACTCAAGTTGAAAAGAAGTAAATATAAAAAATGGGGGGGGAAAATTGCGCATACCGTATTTTTCGCTTTATAAGACGCACCTGATTATAAGACGCACCCCCAAATTTGGTGACGGAAAAGAGAATTTTTTTTTTAATGTTAAATGGGGTCCATCTTATAATGCCAGTGTCCGTCTAACAAATCATATAAGGGTATATGTCCCTCATAGCCCCCCATCCTAAAATTAGCCCCCCTTAATCTGGATATGGCCCCCTTATATTGAATATAGCCCCCTTGTGCTGGGACACGTCCCCCAGTGATGCCACATGTCCCCCAGTTATGACACACATCCCCTATTTATGGCACATGTCCCCCTATTTATGGCACATGTCCCCCTGTGCTGGCACGCGTCCCCTATTGTTGGCAGCCTGGCACAAGTCTCCTATTGCTGGCAGCCTGGCACACGTCCCCTATAGCTGGCACACGTCCCCTATAGCTGGCACACGTCTCCTATAGATGGCACACGTCTCCTACAGCTGGCACACGTCTCCTATAAATGGCACACGTCTCCTACAGCTGGCACAGGTGTCCTATGGATGGCACACGTCTCCTACAGCTGGCACAGGTCTCATATGGATGGCACACGTCCCCTACAGCTAACACAGGTCTCCTATATATGGCACACGTCCCCTGTGCTGCCCATGGCCCCTATAGATGGCACACCTCCCCCGTGTTTGATATGGCCCCCATGTGTGCTGCCCATGGTAACTATAGATGGCACACCTTCCCCTGTGTTTGATATGGCCCCCATAATGCTGCCCATGGCCACTATAGATGGCACACCTCCCCTGTGTTAGATATGGCCCCCATGTGTGCTGCCCATGGCCACTATAGATGGCACATCTCCCCTGTGTTAGATATGGACCCCCATACTGCTGCCCATAGTAAAATAAAACACTCCTTCCTTACCTTCTCAGTGCTATCCTCCCTCGTGTCTTCCTCCATGCTGCTGCTCCTCCTCGACTTCCTGGTTCTTGGTGCCGGTCATGTAATCGGCACAGCAGAGTGATATCATCTCTGCGTGCCTGATGACAGCGGCAGCAGGAGACCGGAGAGAAATGCTGGAGGTAAGTAAAGCTTTTTTAATTTTACTATGGGCAGCAGTATGGGGTCTAACACAGGGGGGGATCATGT